>NW_024037058.1:5581805-5799305 GCF_015706575.1 Patiria miniata
GCCGGGCTGGACTTGATCCGGGGACCCACCGCTTCCCAGTCACAACACCTAACCGCTACACAATCCGGGTCCCCCGGTACAAATACGTTTCTTATAAACTTAACTCATAGGTTTCTATTTCTAAAATTAAACTAAAATGACCACCCTGGGATTTGAACCCAGAACCTCTCAATTTGGAGACGAGTGTTCTCACTACTTGCCAAACACAACCATGAAAGAATACCTCAAAACTAATATATAAACCTTAGATTGATTTTTGTTTTTAAAAAAAAAATATATTGGGAATATTTCTATTCCCAGTTTTTTATTCTGTTTTATCCAAACAGGGTTAAAATTTAGTTTTCCTCGCAAAAGTTTTCTGTGGTTAGCCTTGCATTTTTATCAAAAAGAGTTAAAAACACCCCAATTTTTATCCTAATTTTAACACGGGTAAGGGAAAGTCTTGCATTTTTATTTAAACGGGGCAAAATTTCATTTCTTTATCACAAATTCAAAACGGCAAGATTTGCCGTGCATTTTTATCAACATGGCACAAAAGTTAACTTTTTATCACAAATTTATAACAAAATGTTTGGCCAAAATTCAAACCGTTTAGGGGTTAGCCTTGAATTTTTATCAAAAAGGGTTTAAAAAAAGAAGTTATTTTTATCCTAATTTTAACATGGTAAGAGGAAAGCCTTGCATTTTTATTTAAACAGGCCAACATTGCATTTTTATTTAAACAGGCCAACATTGCATTTTTATTGGAAATTTAAAATGGTTAATAAAATGTTTACCCAAAATTCAAACAGTTGAGGGGTTATCCATGCATTTTTATCAAAATTTCTATGAAAATTCATGGCTTTTCTTAAATTTTACTCAAATAAAACACAAAAAGTATGCATGGGATAACCAAATCAGTACCAGGTCAGCATTTTTATCAAAATGGGGCAAACATTAATTTGTAAACTTTTTATCACAAAGTCAAAAAGGTGAAGGGCTAGCTTTGCATTTTTATTAAAAAGGGACTGAAACAACTTTTTTTTTATCAAATATTCAAATTTTTATGCAGTGTTATCCAAATGGGGTAAAAGTTAAGTTTTTATCTTACAAATTAAATTTTTATCACAAACTTTTTTCCAACATTCAGAACAGTAAGGGGTTTAGCCTTGCATTTGTATCAACACGTCGCAAATGTTAAGTTTTTATCACACATTTAAAATGGTAGGGGCATTTTGTTTCAAATTTCAAAACACTCACAGGTTATAGCCTAGCATTTTTATCAAAAAGGGTTTAGCCTTGCATTTTTATCAACATGGTGCAAAAGTTAAGTTTTTATCACACATTTAAAATGGCAAGGGCATTTTGATTCAAATTTCCAAACAGTCACAGATTATAGCCTAGCATTTTTATCAAATAGGATTTAAAAAAAACAACCCAATTTGTATCCTAATTTTAACAAAGTAAGGAGTAGGCCTTGTATTTTTATTTAAATGGGGCAACATTTCAGTTCTTATCACAAACTCAAAATAGCAAGGGATAACACATTTTTATCAGATTGTAGAAAAATCTAAATTATTATCACAATTTCATAATGGTTACAGGTTAACAAATGTTTAGCCAAAATTCAAACAGTTAAGGGGTTAGCAAATAACCAACAAATTTTCATCCAAAAATCAAAATGTTTCTATATCATTTTATCACAAAACGACCAAAAACCAACAAATTTTCAACATTCAAAAGGACAAAAACAATGTGTATTCTTTATTCAAAATAGTGTGAAAACTGTCAGCAAACATACTCGGCTAAAATCAAGTGTCCAATTCATCTCTACAAATTGACACTGCCAAAAACAGTGATTTACATTCAGTTACAGTTCTCCTTGATATTTAAATGTCTGTTACAATTTTCTTCTCCGTGTTTAAAAGACATAACAGGTGAACCAAATTTGCAATCAACTAAGCACCATTAATAAACCAATGAAAACCAAATATAAACTAACGCACCAATGAAATTCATTGTACTTGGCCAGAAAGGTCCACCAAGGCACAATCCAATTAAAATTGCCACCAAGGCAAATCTCACCCAAATATCCAATTTTGCCACCAAGGCTTAGCTATCGAATTTGTCACACAGGCAAAATATTACAATAAGGCAAAACACTCCAAATTACGCAACTAACATAAAGTAAAGCATACATGTATTCAATCTGCTATCTTGCATCAAATGTTCAATCTGCTATCTTGCATCAAATGTTCAATCTGCTATCGTGCATCAAATGTTCAATCTGCTATCGTGCATCAAATGTTCAATGTGCATCAAATGTTCAATCTGCTATCGTGCATCAAATGTTCAATCTGCTATCTTGCATCAAATGTTCAATCTGCTATCTTGCATCAAATGTTCAATCTGCTATCTTGCATCAAATGTTCAATCGGCTATCGTGCATCAAATGTTCAATCTGCTATCTTGCATCAAATGTTCAATCTGCTATCGTGCATCAAATGTTCAATCTGCTATCTTGCATCAAATGTTCAATCTGCTATCTTGCATCAAATGTTCAATCTGCTATCTTGCATCAAATGTTCAATCGTGCATCAAATGTTCAATCTGCTACCTTGCATCAAATGTTCAATCTGCTATCGTGCATCAAATGTTCAATCTGCTATCGTGCATCAAATGTTCAATCTGCTACCTTGCATCAAATGTTCAATCTGCTACCATGCATCAAATGTTCAATCTGCTATCTTGCATCAAATGTTCAATCTGCTATCTTGCATCAAATGTTCAATCTGCTATCTTGCATCAAATGTTCAATCTGCTATCTTGCATCAAATGTTCAATCGGCTATCTTGCATCAAATGTTCAATCGGCTATCGTGCATCAAATGTTCAATCTGCTATCGTGCATCAAATGTTCAATCTGCTGTCTTGCATCAAATGTTCAATCTGCTATCTTGCATCAAATGTTCAATCTGCTATCTTGCATCAAATGTTCAATCGTGCATCAAATGTTCAATCTGCTACCTTGCATCAAATGTTCAATCTGCTATCGTGCATCAAATGTTCAATCTGCTATCGTGCATCAAATGTTCAATCTGCTACCTTGCATCAAATGTTCAATCTGCTATCATGCATCAAATGTTCAATCTGCTACCTTGCATCAAATGTTCAATCTGCTACCTTGCATCAAATGTTCAATCTGCTATCGTGCATCAAATGTTCAATCTGCTATCGTGCATCAAATGTTCAATCTGCTATCATGCATCAAATGTTCAATCTGCTACCTTGCATCAAATGTTCAATCTGCTATCGTGCATCAAATGTTCAATCTGCTATCTTGCATCAAATGTTCAATCTGCTATCTTGCATCGGCTCTTGTGTCCACTTTGGATGTGCAGAACCTGCTTAACTGTAAACGCACACAGAGTAGCCACGCCCACAAGCAAAGAAGCCACGCCCACATCAACCATTAGCCATACACACGTCAGCTTACAGAGCGTCTCCACCATCCATGTACTGAGACGAGACACATCCGGTAGTCAACCGCACAGCCACCTTGTAGTTAACCGCCACTCATTAAGGAGACTCTGAAAAATAAATAGATCCAACTTAAACATCAGTTGTGCATTTGTACACACCAGTCACATGTAAGCATGATACATTGTAAGTATACACTTTTAAATAATAATGTCGGATACTAATCAACAATAATAATAATAATATCGGAGTCTTATATAGCGCACGTATCTACCAACATTTAGGTACTCAAGGCGCTGGAAAATATGTCTCTATTAAAGAAAGGTAAATAAAGTTTATGAGAAATATGAGACCCATTATTTAGCACCTTGTAAGGGTTTACAAGGTGCAGCGGTGCATATTGCAGCCACTGCCAGAAACACCGGGGCAAACCCCTTCTCTTAGCGATAAGTGTTACTGGGTTCTTTAACGTGCATTACACAACACACGGGACCTATGGCTTTACGTCCCATCCGAAGGACGAAGCAATAATGGTAAAGTGCCTTGCTCAAGAGCACAAGCACCATGTTCCCACAGTCAGGATTCGAACCCATGTACCACGGCACACAAGTCGAACACCGTAACCATTGGACCACAGCACCCCACATGTAATCAACCAACTCTGTTCATCATTGAATTGAATAGGGCTCGTTCAATGACGGCCATCTCTATAGGAGGACTGCAACTGCGTAGTTTACATAAACAAGCACGCATTGCCCAGTGTTGAATTTGTTCCAAACACACGCGCTTGTTGCTTGAAATGTGTTCGAAATATGACGCAGACGATGCGCGTTATGTAAGTTGACGCTCAAAAAGCCGATGCACGTGGATGGTCTGTAGGAAATGACATCATTTGAACGAGACCTATATTTCAAAATGCACTCTGAATGTACATTAAATAAGGAAAAACACAATTCTTTTCTTACACGTACATGGACAGATATGTTGCCTCCATCGTTGCCTGCAGTCCATCACCAGTCACAGAGTCAAACTGAGGAGTCTGAAGACCAATACTTGTGTAGCAAGCAGAACTAGATAACACACATTTTGGCAAAACCCAAAGCTCTGATGGAAATGCAGTGCGCTTGCTAGAACTGGACAGAGCTTGACCACTAGCGAATGTTGCAACAGCAATAGGCAGCCACACAACTGAATGGGTAGATGTGCAAGGCACCCTGATGTACACACCACTGCTTCACACCCCAATGCACACATGGAACTACAAAAGGCCCCACCCAATAATTGTCTACATTCCAATCTCATTGTGTGTACTACCCTCTGGAGTCTTTGCTGCATGGTCCAAATTCTACAGCCCTAGATGTTACTTCAAATGCAAATTAAGGACTTCTTAGCCCTCATTGAATATTCAACACTTGCAGAAATACAGCCAGAAAAAAAAAATCAAGTGCAACAAACTTTTGCTACAACAAGCAAAACTGGGGAACTTTGTGCATAAGGAATGAATGTACAATTTCATCTGGCTCAACTCTTACAGACAGTATGGGGTTAGCCTTGCATTTTTTTTCAAAAAGGAAAAAAAAAATGCATATTCAAAATTCAAACCGGGAATGGGTACAAGCCTTGCAATTTTTTTTAAATGGGGCAAAACTTTTTATCAGAAATTTTAAACGGTACAGAGTTTACCTTGCATTTTCATGTCTTATGGGGACGAATCACTTTTCTTTTTAATCCAAAATTCAAAACGGTACCAGGTTAGCATTGTGTGTTTATCAAAATTCAAAGAAAACACATTTTTACCCAATATTCAAAACAGTTAGGGGTTAACCTTTCATTTTTATCAAAGTGGGAGAAAGGTAAAGTTTTTATCACAAATTCCAAACGGTAAGGAATTAGCCTTGCATTTTTATCAAGAGACAAAAACACGTTTTTAATCAAAATTTCAAAGGGTAAGGGGTTAGCCTTGCATTTTTATCAAAAAGGGAAGAAAACATATTTTTAACCAAGATTCCAAATGGTAAAGGGGTTAGCCTTGCATATTTATCAAAAAGGTGAAAATATTTTTTTTAATTTAAAATTCAAAATGGTAAGGGGCTAGCAATGTATTCTTATTCAAACTGGGACAAAAGTATACTTTTTATCACAAATTTCAAACGGTAAAGGATTAGCCTTGCATTTTTATCAAGAGACGGAAACACATTTTTAACCAAAATTCCAAATGGTAAAGGGGTTAGCCTTGCATTTTTATTTAAAAGGAACGAAAACAAATGTTTAACAAAATTTTGAAATGGTAAGAGGTTATCCTTGCATTTTTATCAAAAAGGTACGAAAACAAATGTTTAACCAAAATTCGAAACGGTAAGGGGCTAGCCTTGCATTCTTATCAAACTGGGGCAAATGTTAAACTTTTTATCACAAATTTAAAACGATAAGTGGACAAAAAACACATTTTTATCCCAAATTCAAAATGGTAAGGGGTAAGCCTTTTTCATTTTTATAAAAATGTGAGGGAAGGTAAGTTTTTATTTCAATTTTATGACAGTAAGGAGTTAGCTTTGCATTTCAATTAAATTCAGAGGAAACACTTTTTTTTATTCTAAACTCAAACAAGTAAGGAGGAAGCCCTAAATGGGACGAAAACAATTTTTGTCCAAAATTCAAAACGGTAAAGAGTTAGCCTTGCATTTTTATCAACATTGGGCAAAAGTTAAATTTTTATCACAAATACAAAATGGTAATTTAGAATAGTTAGGGGTGAGCCTTGCATTTTTATTAAATAGGAGAAAGTCACAATTAATATTTTTTTCTTCATTTTTATCAAAAGTGGACAAAAAGTTAGTTTTTCAGGAGTGCTGTGGCCTCATGGTTATTGGATTCGTGGTCTGTCGGTAAAGCTGCGGGTTGTGGGTTCAAGTCCAGCCGGGTCATGGTGCGTGTGCCCTTGAGCAAGGCACTTTGTCACTCATTGCTTCTCTCCACCCAGGAGTAAATGGGTACCTGTGAGGGCAGAGATGGCTCTTCTGATTGAATAAGCTTGCTTGCGCCTAACAGGCAGCATCGAGCTGTATACTCCCCAGGGAGCTGAGATGATAATTGGAATGTTTAATTGGCCCAATGATCAGGGGTAATAATAAAACTGTGAGTGCTGTGATTTAGTTTACTAAAAAGAGCGTTCTTAAATGCCGATTATTATTAAATATTCAATATACATGTAGTAAGGGGTAAGCCTTAAGTTTAATCAATGACTTTAACCACATGCTTAGTCCTACCTTCTTGCTGAATGGCTGGCTGGCTGGTGGGGAGGCAGGGAGGCCGGCTGGCTGGCGGGCTGAATGAAAAACGAATGCCCAGAAATTCTTTGAAAGATCTATTTTATTCTACAACACAAATTTGATAAAATAGGAATAGATTTTCATCAACAATAATTATAGACCACCACATAATTCGTCACCGACACCACGAAGTAACATTTTACTGTGTTAAACCATATTTTTTCAATTTTCAGTTTTTTGGATTTTTAAACATTATTCATCAAGGCCTACCATTGCAAGAAGTTTCAAAGCTTCAAGAGCTTTACTTCAATAATTACGCTAAGTATCCATGGCAAATTTTGCGCAAAAGTGACAATTTTCGTTTTCACGAAGTAACACTCAAGTTCCATTTACCATTGCGCACTCTGCTCATAAGTGAGCAAAAACGTTTTCACGAAGTAACACTCTTCTTGTAACAAGTTGCATGAGCGTGCGCTCACCTGATGTTGCACTTTTCCCGTGTTGAATACATTGAAGAGTGTTACTTCGTGAAAACGAAAATTTTCATTTTCGCAGCCTTTTCGGTTTCACGAACTAACACTCATCTTTTTTCTCTTATTTCTTGTTTATTTAATACACAAACGGGTGAAAAACAGCAGATTTAATAAATTCAATTCATCTAGTGTCCACAAAAAGAAACCCAACAGAAAATACTCTGTCGTTTTGACGCAAAGTGTTGTTTTAGAAGGCGTTCAACTTTAGTTGCCGTTTTCTCCGATTGCTAGTTTTTACTGGTATGTAGATCGGTGTTACTTCGTGGTGTCGGTGACAAATTTTTCCTGGAGAATTTAAATATATTTTAAATCATCATCCTACAAATGAATACAATGTAAACACATTATTTTATTTTATTTTATCGCACAGGGTAATCTATTTCAATAGGTAAGAGTAATCATGATATGTTCTGCGCAGTTGTATAATGTCTCATCATGTATATTATGTATCGTTTGTACAAAACAAACATCAAAATATGTGTATTAAATAGTGCCAAGTGCCCCCACCCCTTGCCCCCTCCCTCGCGAGGCCCATGAGGATCAGCCATTATGTCATTACACACCTCGATCGTATTCGATCATTTCGTCGGTTGCACCGCGAACTGACGTATCACGCATTTTTTGTGTTTCAAGAAAAACCAATTTAAAGTTGGTCATTATTTTGTAGGCTCATTCCATAGACTCCCCGTGTAAGAATTCAAGCTGTTTCGTTTTTGCTAGCAAATTATAGATTGAACTTTATTGTATGCAATCCGTGTGCATCCGAGTTGCTTAGTTTTTGCGAAATTCATTTCTAAAAGTTATTCATCACTTGGTGAAACAGATTTTTATCGTGTTTATCGAATGTCATACAACGCCGTAATAGTGGCCGTGTGCCAGATACGGAGATACGTCAGTTCGTGAAACACTAAATTCCAATTGTTCATGTTGACGCTCCATGGGAATTAGCGTGTAAAGTGGCAGTTCTATACTTTACCACAATGGGCAAATCCTTGACGTTATATCCAATAACAACATGGTTTGCCTTAATACCGGAGAAGGAACTAGGATTAACTCATCTCATTGCTCACACTGCAGTGATATTACTCTAGCTTCTCCTTGCATAGCCGCCAAATGTGACTGGACAGTACTCGATGACACCTGGGGAAGCAACCATTGCCCAATTCTCATCAAAGTCAATCATCGCATCTACAAAAGCCCTTCCAATAAACCACCCAGATGGTCATTGAAAAAAGCTGACTGGGAAAATTTGAAGATGAATGCAATCGACTTATCAATAAACCATATGACTCAGCTAACATCGATGATGTATATAACAATTTCATACATTATCTTGACCTTGCCATGACCAACTCTATTCCTAAAACAGACCCTTATCATCATAAATCGCCTACTTCTTGGTGGAATGAAGACTGTAAAAGAGCCATTGAGGAGAAAAAGGAGGCTTTGAAAAAAAAGTAAGGAAAACCAGGCTTCCGTCCGACTTAATAACCTGCAAACGGGCTTGTGCAATCGCTAAGAAAACCATCAAGACTGCCAAAAGGAACGACTGGGAGAAATTTTGCAGCAACCTTACAACTAAAACTAATACTAAACTCATCTGGAACAAGGTAAAAAAGATCGACTCAACCCAGAAGAAAACTTCCAGATGTCCACTACAATGGTGTCGATGCTATCACAGAAAAAGATAAAGCAGAGGCACTTCTCGACAACTTCACCAAAATAAGTAGTACTAGCAATTACAACCCCTCCTTCATCAATACTAAACAAGATGCTGAAAATAAAATCCAACTTAATAACAGCAATGACAGTGTTATTAATGAGCCTTTTAACATTGATGAGGTAAACCATGCCATCGATGCTTCTAAGTGCACCACCCCTGGTAAAGACGGAATTAGTAACATGGTCATCAAACATCTCCCCGTCAAAGTTTGTGAATACCTGCTTATTATCTTCAATATGATTTGGCACACTTCCCAATGTCCCATGCAGTGGAAAGAAACTATTCTCATTCCTATCCTCAAACCAGGGAAAGATCCGGCCAACCCTTCATCCTACCAACCTACATGTACATGTATAGCCCTCACCACCACCTTATATAAATTGATGGAACGAATGGTTAATTGCCGTCTTCTCTGGTACATTGAAACAAATGATTTTTTCAGTCAACAACAGAGTGGATTCAGAAAAGGCAGCAGCACCAAAGGCCGCATTATCAATCTGAGGTCATCTATCAATAAAGCCCGGGCAAACAAAGAAAGCACCCTTGCGGTTTTCCTAGACGTTGAAAAGGCCTACGACATGCTATGGCACAAAGGGGTCATCATCAAACTTCAAGCCATGGGCATATATGGTCGAGTTACCTGCTGGATGGACAACTTCCTCAGCGACAGGAAAATTCAAGTGAAAACTAATGACACCCTCTCCACAGAAAGAACTCAAGAAAATGGCATCCCTCAAGGCAGTGTCAGCAGCCCCCTTTTGTTCAATATTGCCGTTAACGATCTTTCCCACCGAATACCTGATGTTCACATGTCCCAATATGCCGACGATATAGCGATCTGGAAGTCAAACAGAAACATCCCATTCATTCAAAAGAAAATCCAAAAAATCTCAACAATATCCTTTCCTGGTGCGGAAAATGGGGCTTCAAGCTCTCTCATCCCTAAACGATAGCGATCCTCTTCACAAACAGAAAACTAATATTTCTCTCCTCCTTCAAGAGCATAATATCCAAATCCTCCAATCAGCTAAATTCCTGGGTGTCACTTTTGACAGCAAGTTAACCTGGAAGCACCACAAAACTCAACCTTCTGCGATGCATTAGCGGAACTACATGGGGCGCTGATTGTAAGACACTTTTCCAGTTATATAATGGCCTCATTAAACCGATCCTTGAATATGGCTGCGAAGCTTTTGATTCAGCTTCAGCCACTATCAAACAGAAGTTGGACAGTATCCACTATCAGTCTCTCAAAATCTGCACTGGAGCCCTCCAAGGCTCACGTTTGTACAAACTTCAACTTGAACGCGATCCCCACTGAATCTTCGTCCCCAATTCCTAAGTAACATGCACAATATCAAAATAAATGCCCATAAAAATCATCCTAACCACCATCTGCAACAGGATAATTGGCAGAAAAACTGCTTCACAGAGAAATGGAGACTAGCTGCTCATAAAACCCCGTTTGAAGCCAGAATTACTCAATACCCTATCGATACGTTCCCTTTGATATTAGCAAAGAAATAATTAACACTGTCTGGAACAATTCACTCCAAATCTACACTGATGGTTCCTTTAACCCGGATTTCAATACTGTCGGCTGTGGCCTTTATATTCCTCAACTTAAGTATTCCAAAACCATCAGACTTAACAATGGCATCTCCATATTCACAGCTGAGCTTTTTGCCATCCTTCTAGCCCTAGAATGGATTGAAGATGTCAAACCCATTCATGCATGTGTGCTCAGTGACTGTCTCAGTGCAATTCAAGCCATCTCGAACCCCATTCTTCAGAATAAAATTATCTGTGACATTCACCATACCCTCATAAATATACAGCACCAAGGCAACATTGTTGTCTTCGAATGGGTCCCTGGCCACTGTGGAATTCCTGGTAACGAAAAAGTTGACAAAGTTGCTAAATCGGGCACAAAAAAGCCAAATGTCGATCACAATATCCCCTTCTCTGATACCGAAATCAAATGATGCCTTAAAAATGACCTTAGAGACCAATGGACGAAAATTATCCCAAACCTCGATCCGACTAAACATTTCAAACTTAAACCCTCTTTCACCTTCACCAATTGCCAACGCCAACAAGAAATCCCCCTTCACAGACTTTGGCTGGGAACTTGTAAAGGACTTAATACCTTCCTGCGTAACATTGGTCAACACCATGACAAACTTTGCGTTACATGTGGATGCACGGATGACGTCAAACACTTCATAGTTAAGTGCAAAAAGTACAACGTCCAAAGACAGTCACTCCAGAAGGCACTTGGCTACTCTGATGCTCAAATGACACTCAAACAACTTCTAGGTCAGAAACATAACTGTGACGAAATTCTACGATACATCCACAAATGTAACATTAACATCTAATTGTTTTGCCACGCCTCCATTACAATTCTAATCTTTTCTGCTTAGCCACACCTCCTTGATATTGTACATTTTGCGCATGTGCGGGAGAGGGGAGCGTCAATGGTTGGCTGGACACAGTGTTGCCCTCATCACCTCAAAGCGTTGCGGACCCGGCGGGGCCCGGGCCCTTAAATTGCATGGTGAACGGTCCGGCCTTGCAGGGCACCAGCGACACTGCATGTTCGGCGGATCATTGGCACTCCCCCCACTCCTGCCTCCATGCTTAACCGAACTGTCACTGTTTTTTTTTTTTTTAGCATTTCTTTCATTTTTGTCTATTGCAGCTCTCACGAAGTGTCTTTGTTTGTCCATTCGTACGTCATTTTTTGCTGATTACCCTACTGTTCTGTAGCACGGAAGTATTGCTTGTGGCACAAAGGGCACTAGTTTGCCGAACATGCCATTACATCACATCAACAACAACAACAAACAATATGATTTTTAAAATCCACCTTTTTTTCAAAAGACAGGCTTTGTTGAATATTCTTAACTTTGAAACTGAGTTTTATCGCTGGTGATGTTTGAAGACAATTGTGATGACAATTCTTGAGATCGCACTTTGGATGGAAGAGGTTTCAGGGTCATTGTGTTCAAATGGTGATATAGTTTGAACAGATTGAGCACTTTAATTTAAGTTATTTAATGTAAAAGTAGTACAGAAATTGGCTTTCCAGCCATTATTATTTTTGGTGCTACAAATGATTTTTTTGAAATACACTGCAATAAGTAAGCACGGGCTCGGTGACAAACTTCAGTGTACTACAAACAAATGATGAGCCAATCGGCATACATGAAGCGCTAGTTGCACACGCATGGCGCACAGTCTAGAGTTCCACGCGCGCAACGCGCACACAGTTGCTAAAATTATGCAATGATTAATAATAATAGTTGATCAACTTCAGATTAATCAATGGCTTACGCGTATCGCTTAGGTACATAACAGTAAAATTATGTGAATTTCATTCCAATTTGTGTTGAACATTCATAAGTGTTGACAGCAACTAGCCATGCAGTTACTTTATGAATAAACTACATGAGAGACATGCAAATCGCTGCATATCTGACGAAGTGACGAATCGGTCACTTTGGTGTTTTTCTTTTATCAATTGAGTTTTGGGGTTAAGAACATTCGAATTTTCAGATTTTTAGGTTTTTAATTCATGAAAACACTTTATTTTTGTAGTTCCGAAACCCACTAAGTGAAGAATCGGCACATATTGGAAAAACTGTTTCTTGCAAACTGACGAATAAATTATTTGACACTTGGTCATATCAGAACAGCGCGCATCCAATATCTGATGAAGTGACGAATAACCAGTTATTCATTGGTTACGCACACACTGGTCTTAATAATTGAATGGTGTATGAGGGAACCAGGGATCTTCTGTTTTGCGGGCTTTCCGTCAGATTTCAAAACAAACTAGAGGTTCGCGTTTGTTGTTACAAATGCAGAGTGGTCGGGCAGGCATTTTTTTTTCATAAAACACTCACAATTTAAGTTATGATCGCAGGACTTTTCCCGCGATAGCCTTTAAAAAATTTTTTTCGCGACCCAAGCTTTTCGGACTCTTTGTATTCTCGAAAACAGAGCCCAAGCGGCTAGTTATAGCAGAATGCCTAATGATAAGCCTTTACTGAGATTATTGTGCTCTGGAAGACAATAATTATGGCATTATAAAAAAACACTGATTGTTTTTAAAACAGTTGCTATCTTATATAAATGAATGAATAAATAGTGTTGTTCGTTGTTAGTTCGCATTCACAGTTTTGTGTTCCTATTATTTTGTTGCGTTCATTCCAGATATTTTCCTTTATAATAACTTTTTTTATTAGGCTACTGTTTATTATTAAAACATATACTAGTACTTGATTTGAACGTGGGGTTTAAGTGGTAACATATATTTTTTTAAAAATAGAAAATGTTTGTAATTTAACGCATTTCTTTGAAAATGCGCGTAGTGTTGTAAAGAAGTGATGAATATGCCATGTATTTGTGGTGCAAAAATGCCCGCACAGTCCAAATGTTTTCTCACAAAGTGACAAATAAGACATATTTACGTGGTAAATAAGCACAATGACGTTTATTGCTATTTCGCGAAGTGACAAATAAGTTTCACCGCAAAAATTATACAAACCTTCACTTTAACAAGCCAAAAAATAAAGTAATAGATGTATTTTAACAAACAAACAACTACCTTGCATAAATTAAGAATGTACAAAAGGGGAAAGTGGCATTGAAAATGGACAGGTAAAAAGTGTTTAACTTTAAACACGTTTTTATCAGAATGGCGTTTCCACGTATTTGCGAGTATTCGTCAGTTCGTCAGATATGCGATGAAATAGACCATGCAGATTACTAAATTAGTAGCAATATGACTTCGCGGCTCTTTTTTTTCCTTTTATTCCTCATTTTTTTTAGTATTTTTTTTTGCTTTTCCAGGGAGGGAAGGGGGGGGGCCAAGTGCCCTTTGCCCTCCTCCCTCCCAGCCCATGAGGATCAACCATTATGTTTACAAGTATAATAGGCATTAAAATATATGCGTTGTTATTGAGAATCACTCAAGTTATCACTGGATTGGTTCTTTGCTGAGTATTCTCACAAAATTCTGAGTAATTTCATTCTTAAATATGTGTATACCCAGTTCTAAATTGCAGATAGAAATTAGAATTCATCACCTGCATAGGAAGACGAATGATAAACGGGAAGGAAAATACTTAAGGTAACCTTATAATAAAACAAACAAATCATCGTATGCCCGGCAGAAGGGCATATGCGTGCGCATGCCCTTATGCAATAGCGCGTTATCACGAAAATGTTCCCAGCAAAAGGGCATATGCAAAAAAAACTGCCTCTATTTTAAGGCAATTTATACATTTTCATCAGAAATTAATACAGGTTTTTCAAAAAACTCATGATTGATACGTGTGACAAAATTTCAAAACCGTACGATTTATAATAAGTATATAGCAGAACATTGGATTCATAATACACGTGGGGGAACAATATAACCTTTCAATGCAATTTCTTTTTAAAATTATTTTTGCGTCAGAACGCTCATATGCCCTACTGCCGGGCAGCCGACGAAATTATCTATCATAATTCGTGATCTACCAGAAAACTTCAATGCCTGTGACTTGCTCAACTACCCCGAGTCTTTCCAAATTGTCAACTGCGAAGACCAGAAGAAGAATTTCTCTGACTACGAACAAGGACTATGTGAACCTCGACCCTGAGAGAATGAAGGAAGGCCTGATAATTTGCATCTAATTAATTCGTGGGGATGAATCGATATCCCGCAATTTTACGTATTCAAAGTCCTTCCCTTTGAGTTATCATCAGCATCTTATGTTTTCATGACGTGTCTCCGACCATTAGCGACCAATGCGAAATGAGGAATGTAACCTAAAAGCTTGTTTTGAGTAATCAGCGCTCAAGTCCAATAACACATTAAAAATAATGTCAGCATTGATTTTCTGTTTTGACATTTTTAGATACCTGAGGATCAAACATTTCTTGTAGTTATGTTTTTTGTGTAATAAAGATTAATAAAGGTGATAAAAAAGGAGGAATTCTCACATGACTTTGCGTCAAGTTTTCCAAAAATGTAATGTGTTTACCCCTCAAACACCAAAATTCTAGCATTATTCAGATGTGATTTTCGAACCTTTGGATTAATGCCTTGGCGTAAAGCATAGTACCATTTGAAAGAGCAGAGATTTGTCTATCCATTATACATCACTGTCTGAGCTTCAGTCCAACCTAGGCGAACCATAAAAGGAGGTAAACAAAACGCCCTTCCTCACACTGAAATACATGTCCCGTTTGTGGAGACGGCCTACAAAATAAAGCTATTTGATTGGACCACAGCAAGCGTGCGGTTTATGACATCACTTGGATACATGACGTGGGTGTGTAAGCAAAATGATGCTTTGTGATTGGCCCCTACTTATGCAAATGAAGCGTACGCGTTTTACGCAGATCTGTGACCTAGTGTGCGCTTGGCCAATAGCGTGAATGGAACATCATGAACATGCCTGACGATCAAGCATGACGGCCGACACATACAACAAACGTGTAAATAGCCACATGTACAATGTACATCGTGTGCTGCATACAAAGTACATTCTACATGTACATGTACATAGAGCGATGTTCTTGTGAGAGCCATATTTAGGTTCGCAATTCCAATTGCCATAACGATGGCATACTGTCTGGCAACCTCCGGTTGTCAACTTTTGCAGTAAGTGGAATATGTTGAGTTTATTAAGGTTTACTGAAAGTTTGAATTCCACAACTTTTTTAAAATGAGGAGAAATGGAAGTGCACAATTCACCTGTGCAAACTCAACTCAAGCATACAAAAAAATTGAGTCAACGTTGATTCGAATCTTTGTACGTTTTTACATGAAACTTACACTCCAATTACTCATCTTCTTTAAAAGATACGTAACTGAAACTTTCAGGAAACCACATTCAACTCATGATTTCCATTGAGGCTAAATTTCATAGTCCCAAACTGTGTACAACTTCACTATGCCACTGAAGGCAATCTGCAATGCGAACATGCACAACTCACATCAATACACAAATAAATAATACAAGTTTTTCTCGAAAAGTGTATTCGACCGCCCAGACAATCCGTATCGTCTTCATGGGTCGCATTTTTGAAAGGGCATAAGGTACATTAATACATTTGGTATCATTTAAAAGCTTATGAAATGCTCTTTATTCTCATGCATATCTCAAAAAGTAAGAGTTGGGGGTTATTCCTCATTATGCCACAGCAGGTCACATTTAGTCAAACATTGGAGATCCCAAGGTATTTTCATCGTTCTGTATTTAGATGATGGCTGGTGTACATGTAGGTCCCCAGACGAAACTTCTGACTTAAATACTGCTAAGATTGTAAAGTCTGATCTGATAAATGCTGGGTTTGTTCTGAACAAAGATAAATCACACTGGACCCTACACAAAACATTGGATGGTCAGGAATGGTCTGGGACAGCTCAGTCGGCACAATAGCTGCAACAGACAGAAGAATCCGAAATACCACAGGTTCAATAAATTCATTTATTCATGTATTACCATGCACTACAGCTAGACAGTTGGCATCGGTCACAGGCAAGATTATGCATGCCAGTAGGTCCAATGGCAACATTAATGACACAGTTTCTTCATCATGAAATCAATAACAAAACAGGTTAGGACACAAAATTTAAAACTCACCAGGAAGCCAAGCTATACAAGAGTTGTTCTTTTAAAAAAAATAAT
This sequence comes from Patiria miniata, assembly GCF_015706575.1. Classification (NCBI taxonomy): domain Eukaryota; kingdom Metazoa; phylum Echinodermata; class Asteroidea; order Valvatida; family Asterinidae; genus Patiria; species Patiria miniata. The sequence continues at coordinate 5,598,480 of NW_024037058.1, forward strand.
CTAACATCATACAACAGCCGTAACGTGAAGAATGACACTGTTCCCCAGGTAATCGTATTTAGTGATGCAAGTAGCAAGGTTGCCAAGCAGTCATTCAGGGTACAGACATCATCAACCACAGAGCTTGGTCAGAAAAAGAGGCACAATAAACTTCAACTTGGCGAGAAATGAAAGGAGTCTCAAGTGTTGTAGTCGAGTACTTTCTTTCTGAGTACCGAGTACTGCCGAGTACCTACGGGTAGGTTGCCAAGTACTTGTACCTCCGAGTACAAGTACAGGTAGTCCGAGAGCCCAGTGAGGTTTAATTAGAATATCGCGCACAAAAGGTTTGACGGTGGCAGCGAGTAGGTGGGGGTGTCCAACCTTCAAAACCGTCATTCTTATTAAAGTGTCACACCCCGTGCGTTTGGGAGGGGGACCCGCCTAAAGACCCCCAAAATTGACTTTTAACTAGAATATCGCGCACAAGCACGATTCCAACGCAAAAGGATAGTATTCCATTAACTTATCAATTACCAGTAACTTTAGAATGAGAAATCCTGTGCATTCCATGCTTAAGAATGGCCTAATTAGCGCTTATTTTTGACCGTTAATTAGAATTTTGAGCACAAGAGCGAAACCTTCACTAAAAGCTAATTAACTTGACTATAATGCAAGATTCACAACTTAAGAATGGATATTCCGGTGGATTTTGTGCTTCAGAACAAGTTAAAGTTCAATAATTAGCCGCCCTAGGAAATATTTTTTTATGTGTTTAATTAGAATGTTGAGCACAACAATCATTCTAACACCAAACGGTAGTGAACAAGTCAGTGTTTGCAGAATTTCAACTTTCAAGAATAAAAAATATACTGAAAACTTACTTAAGAACGGCTTTATTTACAGCTAGTTACGACTGTATAGTACGGAGGCCGATTTCTGCACGGCTTAAACAATGAAAACTTAAGTGTTATTATCAAATACGCAAGACACTTGTTAAACAGCGTAATCAAATAATGCAAAAGCATCGCTATACACAAACTGCATTGCAAAATAACCCGCAGAAATACTGCAATATACTATATTATGCAATAAATTTTGACTGGCCTAAATGTTATCAATGAAATAGTAATGCTTTTGCGATTTACGCAATAATGCAACCTATCATGTTATTGATAAATAAATGTCCGCGTTATGGCCCAATTTGGCAAATTCTCATGGTATTTAGATGTTTTTGACGATGTATAAAAGCATGCCCAATACACAGAAAGCATACCCAATCATGGTGGATCCTGAATTATTAAAGAGAGATAAATTACAGAGAATCGCATCGGCTTTTGTTTTGGCGATGATAGTGAGTGGAAGTGTATCTGTGGTGCGAAAATTTAATCTGTTTTTGCCCCCATCAGTGACTGAAATTACAATCACCGCTTCCTCTCCCGGGACACAGGTGAGCTACATCAGTATACCGACAGGTGTATCATACTTTCTTATTTTTACCCCTTGTTTCCCATCCCCCTCCCCCGGAAAAATCTGCCATATATGGCCGATGATGACTGGGAAACACAATCCGAAAATGACTCATGGGATAAGCTATCTCAACAAACTCCTACAGAAGCACAGGAAAATGACCAATCACGCTCAACTCTTGACATCCTGATCAGCCAAGCTCAAAATAACACTCAATCCCAAATGCACACTAGAAAACAGCCGAAATCTAGCATAAGTTATAGCGACGTCTACTCTGATTCTGATGACTCCCCTGAAGAAAAACCCACAAAACGCCGCTATGTAGGTCAAAAAATCACTCAAAACCTCCCCACCCTAGTAATCATCAACTCACCCGATGTTAAACTAGCAAAGATAAACCCAATAAGAATTGCTTAAGCTCTCAATAAAGCTGGAAAATACCTTGTCAAGAGCGTGTCTAAGAATAACCAAGGCGGGATAACCGTTCGATGCCACACTCCTGCACAAGCCAGAAAACTTAAAGCTATAACCCAACTTGATCAATGGGTAGTACAAACCGAATATGCTAAATCAGAAACCCAAAGTAAAGGCGTTATAACTGAAATAGAAACCGATATTACAGAAGAGGAACTACGTACTAGCTACCTGTAAGAAAGATGGAATTATCAACATAAAACGACTGATGCGTTGCCGAAACGGAAAGCTAGAAAAAAGTTTGTCGATTTGCCTAACATTCAACACACCAAATTTACCATCTAAGATACAGGGTTACGAAATCTTCAACATTAAACCCTACACCCCACTCGTTATTCGACGTTTAATTGCCAAAGACTAGGGCACACTGCGAATAACTGTAGAAGTTCCACACGTTGTGTACGATGAGGGGGACCCCACTCCTTCGAACAATGTAACCCAAAGGAAAACATAAAGTGTTGCAGATGTGGAGAAAACCACTCATCTGCTAATGGAGGCTGTAATAACATAAAACAGGAAAAGAAAATTCAAGGGATCAGAGTAACATATAACATCTTGAGACGCAGCAAAATCCATCAAAACTGATATCTATTTTCGCCCTGACGAGACACCTACCCAGTCAACCCCCTCAGTTCAACCCACCATGACAAGCAACAAAGAGAACAAAACCTATCCACGACCTAGCGCCTATAGACCAAGCACCAGTAATAGCGCAAATAGGCCTACCACCAGTACAGAGAACACCAATAGTACGCCCACTACAAAACCCACCTCCAAAGATGCCACTACTCACACTGACGTAATCGCTGAAACACAAACGGAACACACACAATGTACCTGCAACGGACAATACCTAAATTGAAATACTAACTGGTACCATGCAAATTTGGGATACAATCAAAAACAAAGAGAAAAGACACTCGGCTGTTAAGGCACTTGTGAACCACATCACCCAATCTGTGGACACTCCCTCACATACCGTAAGGAAACAAAGAACACCTGCACATCTTCACGAACGTTGCCAATGGTTGCCATGGCAACTGATTGTAAAAAGAGTTTTTCATAATGATGTAAGGTGTTAAACATCACAATAAGAGCATTTTTGCTAGACAAACAATTTATGGTCTATGCCCGGCCAAGACATGGCAAGAAGGTAACGTGACAAATGATACCCCAATGGTTGTTATGGCAACCGAGTTAAAAGAAAAACCTTGGTTTTCATAAACTATAGTTATTTTTTATATAACATTAAAAGTACAATGTATGGGGCTTTTGGCTAATCCAAAAACAAAACGTCTATGCACAGACATGTCAAGAATTCGCTCTCAACCAAATTGATCAATTTGATCAACTGCAGTGATTATGGAAATCCAATATGGCTGCAATCGACATGAAGTAATGTTTAATTCTCATATTTCTCTTTTTGTTTGTTTTGGTTACTGTTTTGGCAGAACTGAAGAGAGGAAATCCAAACGTAGTAGCAATTTTTACAGCAATAAAGTAACTTTATTGGATTCAGTAACTTTAATTGTTTTCAACCAAATCACTAATAATGATGATAAATTTGTACCCCAAAAGTAGTTAAACTCCCTCCCCCAGTGGTAATCTTCATGTAATGTGGACATTTACTGTTTTTAACCCGCAAAATGAGTTGTACAAAATTCTTAAAACACACTTTTGTGGTGGTTATGGCATAACCAAAATGAAGTAATTTTCGTGACATACATGTATGTAGTTGGATCCTGTTGGATTCAGCAAATTACAATGGAGCCAAAATGCAACAACCCCCCCCCCCCCCCCCCCCCCCCCGGTCCCGGAAGAAACCCGAAATGTTCTGGTCTTTATATGGTCTTGATAAGATAAGGTACCTCTTATCACTCTCATTGCCACTCTCATGCAGCATTGATCTTCCCTGAACTGGTCGCCAATTCCAGGCACGATGACAGAGAAACAAGATACATGTACATGTACTGCAACCAAACAGGTGTCACTTTGTGGGGTTTTTTTTGCTTGAGTTATAATCCTCCCTCTCTCAGGTGTTGGAAAGCTGTCTTAATGTCAGCCAAGTCTTCGTGAACAATTTACACATTGTCTAATTGGACTACAAAAAGGACATTCAATCTGGACACTTGGACAGAACACTATACATTATTAACCTACACACACAGTACATTAGTCCTTCAGAAATCGAAGCAGTACTATACACCCCCAATGATATATTACGTTTCAAATTTAATCTTTGAACTTCTGACGGCGCCTTCTTCGGAGCCTCCTTGTCCAACCCCATTGCTAGTACTGGTGGCCTATTTCAAGTTATTTAGACACTGTCGCCTGTGGCACCCTTCCATCAAATGGTGCAAACTACATCTCAAGCACTTCAACCAAGTCACCCTAGGTTTCCTGCCCATCTTTCAATGCAAAGTTGTCTTAAACTTCTGGCTGCTCCTTGCAAGAATGTTACAAGACTTCCCTTGCCTGGCCACCTGTCAAGCCATTATAACAAGTCTTCAAAATTCTGAGTTTAGTCTCCCCATGGGACCTTCTAGCTGTACCACTGCACTAGACCCCCAATCTTGCTTTCCCCTCATCGCAGCTCCCATGTGATTCGCTGGCACTTTCTACTGTATATCGGAGCTACACAGTGACGTTAATGGTGCAAAGGGCACACGAGTGCTGTAGGCACCAGTCTAGAACATCAACAACAACAGGAAGTATGGAACTCCAAACATACCACTTATCACAACATTCGTATATAAAGATATTAAAAGTTATTATTACAGTGTAAACAAATTATTGCAAATAAGTTTGCATTCCTTAGGCCAAAAAAAAAGTCTCCGGTTTCTGGTATGCAGCTTGCCCAAAAAGTGGGGCAGCGACACGTTTTTTTTTTTTTAACTTGATTTTTTTGCTTCAAATGTCAGCTGATGACTGCAAATGGTGCGCGACTAAACTTAGTGCATATATATGGGAGTCCAGAGAGGCCACATAAAGCTTATTCTCGATCATAACCCCATCTTAAAACACGTTAAAATTGTGCAGCAGCAGGATTCTAGTCAAACCAGTGAGTTTGGTGTTTTTGAGACATCATAAGATGGAGTTTTGCGTCAGGGTGATATAAATCAAATAAGGTTTTGCCCTTCACCTCCCGAGTGAAAGTTGGAAAAAATCACTCGGGTGGGACTCAAACCCACGACCTCCTGCTTTCTAGTGCAGATGTCTTACCACTCGACCACCGAGCTAACGGGATCGGTTGGCTGGTTCGAATCTGATGTACATAGCAGTGGGTACCGCAGGAGGTCGTGGGTTTGAGTCCCACCCGAGTGATTTTTTCCAACTTTCACTCGGGAGGTAACACACTGAGTATACAGTGTTTAAACGTCGGTGAAGGGCAAAACCTAATTTGATTTTTATCACCCCGACGCAAAATTCCATCTTATAATTAACAGTTATTCATTCACATGGCAACATATTTCATTTGTTTGGAAAAACTGGAGAAATAGTTTTAAACTGGGATAAATGTGGACACAAATCCAGACATTCAAGTCCTTTCATATTTTTTCATCATTATAACCATAATGCTTCTTTGGGACTGTTTTATTTTTTTAATTTGTAAAATGTGGGTTCATATTAATTTAATTAACCCTAACCGCCCTGAATCCTCCAAAATCCTTTTTGCAAATTGGAGGAATTTGCAGGATTGAGGTTACATGGCAAAAGTGCGTTGCTGATTTCGGAGTATGCACTGTGTCAAGGTCTTGGGCCGGACCTTGTGTTGTTTATGCTCATCCGTGCATAAATTTAGTCCTTGATTATACTTGACAACCTCCATACTGCTCCAGGATGTCACTGCCTCTGCCTCAGCCTATTGACAGTCATAGCTGGAGGATTTTGCAGGATTCAGGCAGTGGTCATCCCTCCATGGACCATACTCAAGAAATAACGGAGGAATTTGCAGGATTGAGGCTATATGCTATTTTTCCATGAGGCCAATTGGAGGATTTTGCAGGATTGAGGCTACATCCTTTAAACATGGTTGCCCACTTCATATTTTATGTCATCGGGAGCTTCCATGAATTCTATGTTGTGAATATCAATGATTTACTTCAACATACAAAATGAATGGAACATTTTCATGAGTTGTTCTCTTCCACAGCATAATGACCTAGTGCGCATGCGCGAAATCAGAACTAAGTGGTGCACAATGGCATGGGAGTGAACATACGTGATGTATGTGCAGTCATGTTAGTGTTCAATTCCTGGTTGGTTTTGGCATACATCTGCCTGTGAGCCGTAAATTGTCACTGTTTTCATGAAGAGTCAAATTTCATGAAAAATTTTTATTTTTATTTTTATTGATTTTTGTTCAACATCCACAACCTGGTGAGGTTATCAAAAAAAAAATTAGAATTCCAAATAACCTAATTAACGAAGGGGCAAATTTTTTCTTTAAGTGCCGTTTTTGCGTTTTCATAAAGGGGAGAATTTCTGTAAAAACGGGTCACAGTTTGCAGAGAAATAATATTAGATGTGGGATGAGTCTATAAAATACCGATAGTCACCAACAGCAAATTTAGACAAAACTAGAGCTTCGTGTTTGTTTAGTTACAAACGCAGAGTGGTCGGGCAGGCATTTTTTCATTAAACATTGCCGAGTTAAGTTATGAATATGTTTATGTAAGAACAAAGGATCAAGAAATTCAATTCTTTCCAGTACAATCAATTACTTCAAGTTGTTGATTTCATTTTAAATTCACCTAACTTTGACCTTCCGGTAGACCCGGAAGTAAAGGTCAAGCGAGTTCACATACAGGAAAAGAAATGTTTTAACAATTAATGGTCTATCTGATTACAAGGTTGGAATATGATAGATCATTTTGTTCAAGAGTTATAGGTGAAAGAACATCATCCTTTTTCAATGAAAATCGCTTGTAATTTGACACCTGATGACATCATTATGAGGTCAGAGTAATATGCACCACTTGGAATGAGGGTCGATATATCTTGAAAGTTACAAGCACATATCATAAACCATTTAGGAGAAAACCTGTGGAGCATTATTGTCTGGAAAAAAAAAGGAAGAAAGAAAGAAAGAAAGATTAATCGTAACATCTTTCAAAGAGTGGTCAGGTTGTGCCCGACCACTCAAAGAAAGAAGATTTATGAGAACAATTCCAGAAAGTGTTCAGGTTGTGCCCGACCACTCAACAATATGGTTTTTTTTTTCAAAAGCGCAATAAATTATCTTTCTTAAAAAGTGGAAATACTACTACTCTGCGTATTTCTCACTGTAGTGCCCAAAACCACCTGAGTACTCTATTAGTATTACCCTAACCGAGCTCAACCCATCAAAGCCCAAAAGCAGGTTTTGTTGAAATTTTTTAGAATGGCTACAGTACCCTAAAGTGATGGTCTTATACAATGGGTTTGGCATACCTCCAGAAACTAAGTCCAACAGTGTGTGTGTACAATTTCCCATGTGGGTGTTGGAACTTGCCTGAATGGGTATGGCTCCTAGTAAATTATGCTAGAGAGTTAGGTTAATGAATTTGCAGTAAATAAATACATTGTATTACACAGAAGCGTTTTTACAAGGGGCAAATTTCAGGCGCTTGCAATGAAGCGTTTTCATAGAAAATCTGCACGTAATGCCAAAATCTCTGCATACTTACTTAAGCGTTTTCACGAAGGGGCGAATTTCACAGCCACAGAGGCGAATTTGGTAAGTGGTTGTATTTTTTAATGAACAGCCACTTCTCTTAATTGATTAATTCTTCAAAACTAATCACCTATTTTTCTTAAGGTTTGCTACATTAAGGAGGATTAGAATCTCTGTCTTCCTCTGATACCTAAATCTTGCATATTCTATGCATCTGCTGTAAAAGGCCTGGAAATGAAACTACATGTAGTCATCTCCACACGTTTCTACAGTAGGCCTACTATTTGGGTAAAGTTTAAATAAACACGAGTAATTCCATAAATCCAATGTCAAAGGTCTGGTTGAAAGGAAACTAACCTAAAGCCTTTATGTTACTTAAAAAAAGAAAAATCAAATGGGTGATTACATCGGACGTGGTGGACAGAATGTGGCACACCAGCCGTAATTTGATTATGACGTACCAAATTTGTGACATTTTTGTGCAAATATCTATGAACAAACAAGCCCATTACAAAAAGGAAATTAGATTTCAGCATGTTTGTGTTCCTGAGATATGGCGATAATCTATAAAACCTACAAAAATCTATATAAAATCAAACAATGACATCATCGTGACGTCATGTACCACTACAAGGCACACATTTGCAATGTGGTCTGGTTTATTTTGTGAGTAGAATAAAATATTCAATTGAAAATGAACGGAGACAGAACTTTGGAATTGGCATAACTCTCATAACATCCAAGGCCAAACACAAAATCTCCAGTTTCTGGTCGGCGCGAGCGTCACCATAGCCACGCATGACGGCAACATTGAAAAGTTTTTTTTGATGATGTTTCAAAACAGCAAAACTCACTGGTTTGCTTGGAATCCTGCTGCTGCACAATTTTAACGTGTTTATAGATGGGGTTACAATCGGCTATGAGCTTAATGTTGCCTCTCTGGGCTCCCACATATTCTAATTGTGCATCTGGAAGCCAAACTGAGGGAGCGATGGTCGTGCATCTTTTTAAATAGCACAATTTGTAAGGGAGCAGACTAATTACCAGCCTGGCAGCCCACGTACGATGTTGATGCTGCTGTATGGTACATGACATTATTACTGTTTTCTCTGATTTTTGTCCTGACTAGCCAAATGTCACAACGATTGTTCGTGTCGGGCGAGACCATAAGTAAGTGCAGAAAGCTCCACCTTGAGGGATATTTTTTTTAAGTTTTAAAGGTATAGTCCATCATTTGTAATTTGTGCATTTCGTTCGTTTGAAGCAACAAAAGTGTTAAAACTCTAAAGAAGGGTGCTGAATAACTAACCTGATGAAGTAACAGCATTCTAGGATCTCGATTTCAAATCAAAAGTTGCCGAATCATGTTTTGAATTGGGTCTGAATTCAGCGTCCGAGACACGTTCTTACTGACCCGATTGCAGCTACGTGATGCCCCGCACTGATCGGACGAATTATAGCAACTGCGCGCACAGTGTGCGTTGTGTCTACATTGTGCGCGCTTTGCCGAATAAAAAAAAAAAACTATTAACGGAAATTAAGGCATTCTTTTGTTGATTTCTTCAAAATGACAGCTTGCCAGAGAGAATAATTTCACAGGGAGTTTTAATAGTCCCCTTTCATTAGTTTCAACCAAGTATGTTTGTCAACAATAATTACGTCAGTTACATTTTGGATAGTTGCAAATGATGGACTATAGCTAATTTAAGTGGATGAAAGTGTCATCTGCAACATGCAGCCGACATTTGAAGAAAAAAAGTTGGGCGGGGGGGGGGGGGGGGGGGGGGGGGGGGGGGGAACCCAAAACAATCTGCATCACCACACCACTTTTGGAACAAGCTCCACACCAGAAACCAAAGCTTTTTTTTTTGGCCTAAGTTGCCTTCAAGTACAGTAACTATGTTGCACTGCTTAAGAGACTCTTAAATGGCGAACTGACCTTCCCTTATATGTAACCTATTCATATTGAAATATTCACAGTTTTGGTGACATGCGACTTGGCTGTATAACTGAAATGAGAGGTGAACTGGGCCAATTCACCCGCATTGAAATGTGCAGTGTTGGAGTACTCGTACTCGAACTCGGGTACAACTCGAGTACCAAAAAGTACTTGGCCCGTACTCGATCATAAGTACTCGGCACGTACTCCTAAATTTGTACTCGGACTCGTCCCTTAACTCGACAAATTGTACTCGGTGAACTCGATCCCAGTCGCGCAGTACTCGAAAGAAAAATCGGATTTTTTCGATACTAATTTTGCGATACTAAACTTTGACCAAAAATTTCACAGAGTATATATGAAAATGATTAAAGAATTGCGCTGTATTCTTTATCGACTTTAAATCGAGTATTCGTGAATGGGTATTGGCAGCGCTCGCAGTATCGCTGGTGCACATTTTTTACTGTTTTATTAATTCCTACTGAATACTACAAGAATACCAGCCAAATAAATCGCAACCTTCTTTCCATGGGCTGCATGTGCGTTCATCACACGAGGCATTTCCTAACTAACAAGGCGCGGAAAGATCGTATCTGTAGGGAAGAGGTTGTGCACATAACTCTTTGTTGTAAACGCGTCACATTCTCTAGCGCATGGCGGCGAGTTCGATCCAGACGTAGACATGTCTTCTTCATCAGAAATTGTATCTTGGGGGTTACGAGATCACAAGGAATATTTCGCTAAGGGACAGAAGCAGCACAGCGCAGGCTGCAAGTCATGTGGGCTGCGGATTTCGGAGAAGTCTGGAACATTAGTTCCAACTTCAATAAGCACCTTCTGACGCAATAAATCAAGAATTCCAAGCAAAAACAACACTTTTTAATATGTGTACGTGTTAATTTCTTGGAATACTGGGTAATTACTTTACATATCACATGTAAGTAACGGTGCTAATTTCCATAATGCTTTAGTTTAAAAATGTACTCGGGGTGTACTCGATATCCTTGTACTCGTACTCGGCCCGTACTCAGACTCTGAAAAACTCGAACTCGGATTTTTGGCCCAATATTTGACTAAAAAGTACTCAGACACGGCCCGTACTCGGCACTCAAGGGCAGATCCAGGGGGGGGGGCCAAAGGGGGCCATGGCCCCCCCCCCAAAACGAAACCAATTTTTTTTGTTTCAATGTGACATCGCAATAAAGGCAGGCAATGAGTACACCACCATCTTTTCCTCAAAATAAATTGGTTAAAGTGGTCAGAAATTGCCTCAGATGGCACCACAGAGCATCTAGAATCCAACATTTTTTTGGGGCCCTTAAAGCGGGCCCCGAACCCCACGCCGTAATTTTTTAGACCCACTTTTTGGGGGGACCAAAAATTTTTTTGGCCCCCCCCCCCCAAAATTGTGTTCTGGATCCGCCCTTGTCGGCACTGTGTGTACTTGGAAAACTTGGTACTCAAGTTTGGGTGCTCAACTATAACACTGGAAATGGGTATAAAGAAATCAGCTTTGAAAACAGACTAGCCATGAGACATCTGAGCTCACCCATAATCCAACCCTGATCATTTCACGTTCACTGAAACTTGTCACGCCTAGGCAAGATCACCAAGTGCATACATGTACGTACATTGTGCATACATGTACGTACCTACGTCCAGATCTTGGCAGGGAAAAGTCATCTGCAGAGAAAGTTGCATATGGGTACAGTGGGTGTACGTGAACAAATTGTCAGAATGTAAATGTACATACCATCTGTACCTAGTATGGGGCATAGGGAAACACACCCCAAACATGCCAAATAGGGAAGCCATTTGCAATAATCCTCATATCCAAGCTTACAACTGCGTAGCTATGCAAAAAGTATGGTGTGTCTAAATAGTGAACTGCCCTTAGCTGCCAGCCACGGCCAATTTTTTTGGATGTGACCACAGCATAAATGTTTTATAAAATCCAATGTTTAAGGATCACATGTTCAAAAACATAAGGAAAAAAAACAGGTTAACCCTCGGAGCAACTTATCAAAAAACTCACACGGTGGAACCACATGGAGAATTTTATCACCATATGTGTTTATACTTTAGATCAATAACCCGGGAATGCCTGTACATGCACAAGATATAGGTCATTCACATGGCCAGGGATTGTTTACAACCTGTCTGAGCTCTGGGCGGCACAAGGGGTTGACACACAAGGGATCAGCAGCACTTAGGGGCTGGACACCGAGATCTCCAATAACTGCACAAAGGCATTAGGCGCCATCTTGGCTTCTGTCTTTCAACACTCCTTACTCCGGAGTGGGTAGGGTCTGGCCAATGGGAGTCTACAGGCTTGTGGTGTATAGTAGGAGTGAGGATTACATGGAAGCTTGGCCTTATTGGCCCACTGGGAAAAAAAAGACCATATTTGGAAAATATGGACTATTAAACTACCGTCTCGCTGCTCGGAAAATAGAGATAGTTGAGCTTTGAAGACAACTTTCCTTCATATCAGAAATGTTTAAACTACTTTTCTATCCTCACAAAAATGCAACTTGTTTGAGGTAGATGGAAATGGGGTTGGGCAAGAGGAAAGCTAGGAACAGCTAATAAACGACCATGTATGTATGGCCTACAGCACAGAGTTTACTCCAGTGCAAGAGGTCTTTTCTCACTAAACCAAATCTCGATGCGGAGTGAAAATAAGCCACCCCCGAGATTGCTCATCCCCAGGGTGAGTTCAACCTTGCTCGGGACCAGGGTTGAACATCTTATCCCAGGGGCGAGACACTTTCCCCGGGGCAAAAACTGTAGTGTGAAACGAGCAGGGGTGAACTCGCCCTGGGGTGAGTATCAGAGGGTTGAAAAGACTCTAAAGTTTGATGTAATTGCAACAATTCATCTGAAAATATGGTAAATTCAAACAATGTTCGACCAAAGCAAATCCAACCGTACCATTCAACAATCAACAGCTCACTTGATTATAATCATACTGGACCGCAAGTTGTAAAAAAATCCAATACAAATGTTGACAAGTTTACCTGATATTTAGACATGTAAATCCACACAGGCTTTTATTCCTTTATTAGAAACAAATTGCAGGCTATGACCTAATAACTAGTTCAATTATGAAGGAAATGCTTTTGTCAATCTCCCATCCTTACTCTTATTATGAATTAATCAAATTCTACAGGAATATTTCCTGAAAAAATAAAAGTTGCCAGAGTTACTCCAATTTTAAAGAATGGTGATTCAAAAACAGTCAACAACTATAGACCAATATCAGTGTCAACATCTTTTCAAAAATCCTTGAGGTAATAGTTTACAGTCGTACCACTCAATATTAAAATAAGTATAATATTACATCCGATAGTCTATTTGGATTTCGAGAAAATTATTCAACGACATATGCCATCATTAAGCTAGAAGACAAAATCATAACCAGCCTCAATATTATTCATCTGAAAGTAAGCTTGACCAAAGGCCTTTGACACCATCAACCATGACATTCTTTTATCAAAGCTTGACTATGATGGGATTAGAGGCATTCCTCTGGAGTAGTTAAAGAAATACCTTTCTAATCGTCAACAATTTAGAAGGTCACCAGTCTTTTCTCAAGCAATTATCCCATGGAGTTCCTCAAGGATCAATACTTGGACCTTTACTGTTCTCTGTTTATATTAATGATTTCAACAAATCATCGGATCTATATGCATTCATTAAGTTTGCTGATGACAGTAATTTATTTCGTAAACATTGATGTACTTGCTGGTTTAGCTAACCAAGAATTACTTAAAAATTCTGAATGGCTTAATTAAAGCAAACAAGTTATCCAAGAAAACAACCTGCATGTTTTTACTGCTAAAAACATGGTCCCATTTATTGGATATATCGATAACATAATATTGCCCTATTGTAACTGCATAAAATTGTTGGGATAATATCAAGGAATATTCATTTAGCATGCACGCGGTGACCTAATTTAACTGCATGCATACGCAATTAACAAATGACGATTAGCCAATCAGCACGGCAGTACCTAATATTCACTAGAGTTGACAGCATCTACCTGTGCAGTTACGTAATGAATAAACTTCGTGGGTGACAGGCAAATAGACCGCCCATGCAGGGCCATCAGGCCGAGCGACTCGGCCGCCTCAAATGCATGTCCGACAGAGTCAGTGTGCCGAAGTGTGAACGTTGTCACTTTGAATTGGAAAGGTACATACTCAAAATGTTTCCATAAGCAGATAAATTTGCTTTCTACAGCAAGCAGAGACCAACTAAATTTACATGGGCTACTTAAGCACATCAGCTACAGAGAGCCTACCTTTGCAAAATGCTATTGAAAACCTCTTGTGGGAAAATCCACAATTTGGAGCGCAAACTTGACAGATTTATCAACAAACTTTCAAATTTTCATTGATAAGGTTACTGTGCCAACATGTACGCAAGCCAACTCGTACGTGTGTATATAGACTAGCGTAGTACAAATGATATACTGAAACTTTTGTTTCGGGTCACATGGATCGAGGAAATTAGGGAAAGAATTCCATACATGGACATCACTAACTTTTCCCCTGCAGTGATTCGCCCATACTGTATGGCTGCACGCTATAATACAATCAGTTGAGATTGTACAAGTGACAGCTGTCACATTGCAATTTTTCAAGAAAAATTAAAGCATCGCTCTAAGGCCAAATGCAACCGATAATTGTCTGTTGATGTCGAAATTTCAAACACCATGAAGTGTAGGGCATGGTTCTAGTATAAGGGAACAAAATCCACTTTAAAATTATTGGTTCTACCAAACTAGTTGGCGACATTCTCAATAAACAGGTACAATGTATGTCGTAGATAGAGGGCAAGGTTTTGATTTTTGAGGGAAATTTGGGGGTAAAATGATGATGACAGCGCAGCGACATCATGCCAACCAAAAATAAATATGTCGATTACTGCGCGATGTACCGTGAGCACGCATGGCGCGATGAATCGCAAGGCATAAACAACGCAGGAAAATCGTGATTTCTACCCCAAGAATCTATTCAAAATTGCAAAATGGGTGTCATTAGAATTGAGAAGAGTCTGCTTTCTATTGTAAGGTGATTTCTGAGCAATAAAAAAACATTTTTGACTCTAATTTGATCAAACCATAACAGGGGCCCTTCACTTGTACTTCACGATCGCCAAAATTACGGTATTGGGGTTTACATTTCTGTGGAAATGACCATAACTGTTTGGTTTAGAGAATTAAATAAACCAAGGTTTTACTCACCTTTATATGGTGATATTCACATGCAGACTGCAGATTTAGCTCAAGTCAAGCAGCAATCCTTCAAATTGTCACAAAAGTCTTAACTCGATCTTTGAAGTTCATTTATTTGATTTAAATTTAAGCTCATGAGGAATGAACCAGCGGCAAGCAACTCATGGGCAACTAAGTTCGAGTTCTAAGTGACCAGTCAAAACTTTGTTCATTGGTTTTCCCGTGCATCACTTGATATGCTGAAGTGCGGTCTCAGCAGGCTCGTCATGCAGACTCCGCTGGGCCTGTCCCGGGAGGAATCCGTGCCGACTCGGTGGTCGGTGGTGAGGCCGCTCTTTACCCGGAGTTACATATAATCCTTTCGAGATTAGTTTTTGTAGCTCACAACAATTTCCACTCGCCAAGCTGGTGCAGAACACTCACCCAACACTCAGTAAGTTGCTGAAAAGGATGTAAACATGTAGCTAGCTCTGCACAGAAATTGAAGTTTGAAGCACGCACAAAGTAAATATATCCACGGCGCGACGGAGGTACGGATGAACGGTGCAAGAAGTCCCAGCCAGAGTACAGCGAAGTGTTTTTGCACGTATATCGTGGTAGTCTGGTCTCCAGACCAAAAGATTCTGACTATTTCTTATGGCTGTCGGCTCATACAAAACGGCGCCAATGTTTACAAACAAAAGAAAGGCCTATTGTTAACCGAAATGTTTACACGACTTGCATTTGTACTTTTGCACGTCGCCTAGAAACTTCGACTCAATTCAACAGCGCCCCCTTCGGCATAATTTTGGCGCGCCACGTGCATATTAAGTAATTTCAAATTACAGGCAACAACGCCCCCATTCCCTTGATTGAATTTTGTTTTAAGATATAGCGCCCTCTAACGATCTGAAGCGGTCGCGGTGGTGCCCTCTATCTATTGTTCAGAATGAACTTTGCTAACCAGAAGTGAATATTATCATGTAACGGACAATCTATGCAGTACTTTTAATGTCATCGCTTTCTGGCGCTAGTGCTCCGCGATCCGGCGGAGGGGCTCCGGCGGCGCGCACCTGACCTGGTTTTGAGTCTGGCTTGCGCGCGCTCCGGAAACAGGCTTAAGTAGGTTTTGTTGGGGGACGCGGGAAAGGTTTTGGCAAGATGCCGGGGTCATTGCAAGTTGTTACAATTGCAAACATTTGTTAAAACTGTGTGTATTTCTATGCTGGGAATCAGCAGTGGTACTGGTAGCAGTGTGGCAGGTTGACCACAGAGTTGTTGTGCTGAATGAATAAGAGTTTCTTCAGAAGTTGGAAATCCTGTGTGTTTGTCCCCTTTTCTTGCGTTTGGCCGGACTAGGAGGACAAGAACCCAATAAGTTCCCGTTACCATATCAAAGATTATGAAACAGACAACAATTGTAAACTGATGACAATTTTTAATAATTGGATGAGTTTTTTTTATATTTCATTTAAAAAACGCTAATGCTGACATATATCAGAGAGAAAAACCAAACAACCCTTTCTATTATGTTTGGCTTATTTTAACACTATTGAACATCTAGTCAGCCAAGGATTTTCGGGGTTTTTTTTTGAGGTGGAGTTCAAAAACTCTGTTTATTCCGATTCATCTTCACATATCACAACAAAGAACAGATAACAAGCAAACATAATTAACAGAGTAAAGCAAAAAAAAAAAAAAACCAAACAAACAAACAAAATTCAATCAAGAGCTAATGGAAAAAAATACAAAACAATTAACAATATACCAATATAACCCCAATAAAAACGAAACATATCACAGAAAACGTTAAGGCATAACATGAAAAAGTAAACTGAATTCAAAATAAAAACAAAAGTCAATTTTATAGCAAATAGAATCATCAAAGTACAGTATACACAGATAAACATGCAGAAAGTTCATCTAGGCGTGTCACCTTTTTCTGTGGTCGATCCCTATATGTTTGTGTTCTTTAAAATAAAAGTCAAATTTTGTGCATTTTTAAATGACCTCAAATGATCCCTAGATCACCTTTGACCTCCAATTTCAGAAAAGTTGTGATGAACCCCGACCCAAGGATCACTCCAAGTTACATTAAAATCCATCTCATTCTGTTAACAAACTTTGAAGCATATTAAAACAATTACCTCTAATGACCCCTACATGACCTCTGACCACAGTAATCCGATGAAAAATTGTGTCTTCCCAGCCAAGGGTCACTGCATCCAAGTTTCATCAAAATCTGTAAAAGCATGTAGAAGTACCCCATTTATACAGGATGAGTAAAAAAAAAAAAGCGGAACCCAAACCCCCCAAAATGATATCTCATATTTAAAACAATATTTACCAAAAAAATAATAATGACTGGAAAGCCAATTTCATAAGCGACTTAAATATGAAAAAAAAATACTGAAATTGCTCAGTCTCATCAAAGAATATCACCATTTAAACGCAATGACCCTAAAACCCTAAAGTGAATATTTAATAATAATGTAACGGACAGTCTATGCAGTCCTTTTAATGTCCTTGCTTTCTAGCACTAGTGCTCCGGCGGAGGGGCTCCGGCGGCGCGCACCTGACCTGGTTTTGAGTCTGGCTAGCGCGCGCTCCGTAAATAGGCTCTTTAAGTAGGTTGCTTAATAAGTGGGGTTTCTTTTGTTGGGGGACGCGGGAAAGGTTTGGCAAGATGCCGGGGTCATTGCAAGTTGTTACAATTGTAAACATTTGTTCAGACTGTGTGTATTTCTATGCTGGGAATCAGCAGTCGTGGTACTGGTAGCAGTGTGGCAGGTTGACCACAGAGTTTTTCGGTGCTGAATAAATACGAGTTTCTTCAGAAGTTGGAAATCCTGTGTGTTTGTCCTCTTTTCTTGCGTTTGGCCGGACTAGGAGGACAAGAACCCAATAAGTTCCCGTAACAATAACACAGATTATGAAACAGACAAACATTGTGAACTGATGACAATTTTTAATAATTGGAAGAGTTTTTTTTATATAGGTTTTCTCGGTCAATTTCGGCAAATGAGCAGCCAATTTAACCACTACGCTATTCTATTTCGCGCGAAATCAAATGCTACTGAAAAGGGTCATTCGATTTCGTTTTATGACCAGTCAAATGTACTGTTGCGTCATTCGATTTAACAAAATAATCATGCAATTTAACAATTCAACAAAGCAGCATTCAAATTAGCAGGAGCTTTTTGAGGCGTGTGTTTAGTCATTCAAATTCATTTTTGGGCAGTCATTTCTGGAATTTGTGCAATCTAAAAACGCTTTGTTAAATATTTGTTTCCTTAAGAATGTTGAAGGCATAACTACGGTTCACTTTTTGGCACTTGAGTCACTTTGCCGATGTACTTCGAAGACGAGCTTTCGCTACAGTTTAACACGCATATTTCTAGAAATGGCAGCTTGTGGTCGCTACGCTAGGTAGATCGAGAAAGGTTGATTGAGGCCTTCGAGGGAAACGAGCAAGACTACCTTGAGCTTGCAGTCAATTTGAACATCAACAAGTCCACAGCCAGATCAATTGTTGCAACATATTTGAGGACTGGAAGGCGAGAGACGCTGGCAAGAGGAGGAGTAACCCACAGCAAGATGGATGATGACATGCGAAACCATCTACAAGGCATCCTCGACGCTAATCCCGTCTTGACACTTTAACAAATGAAGGCTAGTTTGAGTGAGCATCTGCCAGAGAAGCCCCAGGTTTCTACTGCCACCATAGCCAGGGCCTTGGATGGGATGATGATTACACTGAAACTAGTGGAGGACGTCCCTGATGCAAGAAATTCCCCTGAAGTTCTTGATCAACACGTCCAGTATGGTGAGTGGTTCCTGCAGCTCGGTGTTCTGGCGCATCTAGTCTTCATTGACGAGACAGGTTATAACGTCTGGACTCGACGCTCCCAGGGTAGAGCTCCACAAGAGATCGATGCAAGACGAGTCGTCGACAGACAACGAGGGAGAAATTCCAATGTCACCTTCGCTGTTTCTAGTAAAGTAGGCTTGGTGCACCACCGAATCGCATTCGAAACTGTGACGCGAGAGAGATTCGAGGAGTTCTTGCGGACACAATTCAAGAGTGTGATGCAGTTTTTCCAGACGACGAACCCATTTACCTCATATACGACAATGCGAGGCCTCACGTGCGAGCCCAACTCCCCAAAGGTGCCAACCCAATGATCCAGCTGAAGCGCCTCCCTCCCTATACTCCCCATTCCTGAACAGCACGGAGATGGCACACTCTGCATTCAAGGCTGCAGTTAAACGCATCCTTGGGTTACCTGAGTGGCAACAACGTGTCGGAGACAGACAGGCTGCCCAGCAAGCAGGAATGAACATGCAGCAGTGGAGGTGCGATCTCCTTCAACAAGCAGCCATCCAGAGCGTTGATGTCATCACCCAAGTGAAGTGCATGCAGTGGTACAACCATACCCAAACATATATGCCAAGATGTATGGCACGCCAACAGATTTATGGTTGAGGAAGAAACAACATAAACAATAAAAAACCAGGAAAAACATTAAAAAACACCCCATTCAAACACAATACAAAATTAGGTCTTGATCAGTTAACCAATAAAGATCCCCCCCCAAAAAAAAATGAAGAAGAAAACAAAGAAGAAGAAAAAACCTCATTGGCCCCATGTAAAGTCTACTGGAAGCATAAATAAAGAAAACAAGGTTTGCCTGAATTAAAGTGAAGATACGAAACAGTTGCCTAGTACAGTTTATCTGTTTATTCGTATTTCTTTAGTCGTACTTATTTGAATTCTCTTTAAGCGAAATTGATTGCCTCTTTACGAAATTGAAAAAAATTAAATCAGTAAAATCTCCAGTCGAACCAGCTTTGCTAAATTGAATGATGATTGTGTGTCACGAAAAAGAATGACGATATGCTAAATTGAACACAGTGCTAAAGGAATTTGAATGCCTCAAAACGAAATTGAATGGCCGAATTCTGAATTTGAAATGCAGTAACAACTGGAGAGGCAAAATAGCTTCAATTCGAACGCACGAAAATTAAATTGGCTGCTCATTTGCCGAAATTGACCGAGAAAACCTATATTTCATTTAAAAACGCTAATGCTGACATATATCAGAGAGAAAAACCAAACAACCCCTTTCTATTATGTTTGGCTTATTTTAACACTATTGAACATCTAGTCAGCCAAGGATTTTGGTGGTTTTTTTTGAGGTGGAGTTCAAAGACTCTGTTTATTCCGATTCATCTTTGCATATCACAACAAAGAACAGATAACAAACAAACATGATTAACAGAGTAAAGCCAAAAAAAAAGAAAAAACCCAACAAAATTCAATCAAGAGCTAATGAAAAAAATACAAAACAATTACAATATACCAATACAATGTATAACCCCAATAAAACGAAAAATATCACAGAAAACGTTAAGGCATAACATAAATAAGTAAACTGAATTCAAAATAAAAACAAAAGTCAATTTAGCAAATAGAAACACCAAAGTACAGTATACACAGATAGACATGCAAAAAGTATATCTAGGCGTGTCACCTTTTTCTGTGGTCGATCCCTATATGTTTGTGTTCTTTAAAAAAATTCAAATTTTGTGCATTTTTAAATGACCTCAAATGATCCCTAGATCACCTTTGACCTCCTATTTCAGAAGAGTTGTGATGAACCCCCACCCAAGGACAACTTTAAGTTACATTAAAATCCATCAAATTCTGTTAACAAACTTTGAAGCATATTAAAACAATTACCTCTAATGACCCCTACATGACCTCTGACCTCAGTAATCCGATGAAAAATTGTGTCTTCCCACCCAAGGGTCACTACATCCAAGTTTCATCAAAATCCGTAAAAGCATGTAGAAGTTACTCCATACATACAGGGTGAGTAAAAAAAAAAAACGGAACCCAAACCCCCCAAAATTATATCTCATATTTAAAACAATATCTAGCAAAAAAATAATAATGACTTTAGAGCCAATTTCATAAGCGACTTTACGATGAGAAAAAATACTGAAATTGCTCAGTCTCTTCAAAGAATATCACCATTAAAACGCAATGACCCTAAAACCGGTTTCGTCCCATGTCATGCAACAATGCATTGCATGGAGTATAATGTCCTACATAAAAAAATGTTCTTTGCAAATACATGAATGCCAGCCCCCCCCCCCCCCCTCCCGGCGACGGGCCTGATTTCCAGTCTTGATTGAAGTACTGTTACTGATCCCTTCTGTGTTGAACACTAGCATTTTACAATTCTGCTTTAAAGCAATACAAACATTATAATTAGATCAAGGCAGATGCTGTAATATGTTAATAGTTTTATGAGGATGATCCTCATTAAATTACAAACAATATAATTTTTTAGGCATTAGACAGTCATTCACATCCAGCAAGAATTGGAGCTATTTCTGGTATAGCAGCTGCATTGTAGTCATAGACAAGCCAAGTTTATAATAAACTTATGACGACTAGAATTAAGCCTAAGGGCCAAATCTTCTTGAAATTTCATTTTCATTTTCAGATATTTCTTGAAAAAGGTAAATGATGATTATGAACAATTAGCCCTATAATTCCAACATTTTTTTTATCCAGAATGGCTTAAAAATTAAATATTGAGCATTTATCAAGAACGCCAAAATCTGCCTAAAAAGACACTCAAGGCGCTTTGCAAAATTAAAAAATAAACCATTATTATAATAATTAATTAAAGAAACAAAATTGTAATTGTAACATAACAAGGTGTGAAAATATCAATACAAAGTATTAAGATGTCAAAGATAAAAATAGTAAACAAAATGCTAAATAAATACACACATCAATGAAACAGAACATGAAATATGCACTAAATCAAAATCAAAATACAACCCCCCCACTTAAAATGTGTTGCATCCTGGCCATGGCTTCCTGCAATGTTAAGAAAGAAAAGCATACATAAAAGATCAACATCTATGGTAAAGAAACTTTGGCAATCAAACCACCATATTAGCTGCAGCACACAAACAACTTGTGGCAATTCTTGAAAGGACATTTGTGATGAAATTAGTTTATGAACACATTTTGTACAACTTTCTACTCCTCTTCAATGAATTATCTATTTCGCTTCCCTATTTATTGAAAAATGCACTTACAGGCATTTCACAAAATTCCTTGCTCAGTGAACACATTTGTGGGAAAGGTTTGCTCATTTGGCTTACTGCCATGTACTGACACAACAAATCACTACAGAAATCACGAAAGAAATGAAAATTTACGCAAGCAAACTTTCCAAAATTCTAGTAACTTTTTGTGCTGAAATAGACGTAACATTGAGGTTTCCGCCCAGAACGAATCATCACAGTTTTGCTCATGAATATGGAAATTTGCATTTGCATAAAAGCAAAAGGCACCAAAATACCCTGGCATAATGAAAATGGAAAACGGTTAAATGGGACACAAAGGTGCATTTTTAATGATTGCAGTAAAAAAAATACATTGAATGGGCCCTTTAAAAAATGTCTTATTGCAAAGGATTATGTGAATTGTACTACTACCCGCACACTTATTACACTCATGCTATAAGCCAAGCAGCCAAATGAATCTTATGGACATTCAAATGAAAAGGAATAAGCATGCTCTGTGTGAGGACCAGTGCATAAATTACATACCGTGTGAGGACTACAGACTATGTATTAAAGTCCTCAATCTGTTGTTGAGAACAGTACTCGCATGTACATGTATGTTTGTGTGCTTAGTCTATGGTAGAATTAAAAGTAGAGTAGATCATTTGCAGCTATCCAAAAAAGAAACTGACCAAATTATTGTTGAAAGCTTACTTGGTTTAAATATAGTAATGGCAACAAACTCCCTGTGAAAATATTCTTTCTGGCATGCTGTCATTTTCAGAAAACAGTAAAAGAAGGCAATTTCCAAAGATACATCCAGTGAGTAGTAAGGTTTGTTATTTGAAGAATCTGTGAATGGGTGCGTGCAAGCACTGACATGTCACACAAGCACGCGCCATTGCTAACTATTATTTATCGGTTCGTTGCATGGCATCGCGTAGCTGCAATCAGCTGAATGAGAACATGTCCCAGATGCTGATTTTGGGCATAATTGAAAACGTGACTCTGCAACTTTTGATTTGAAATCGAGATCCCAGTATATTGGGTTCTTGGAATGTACAGCAATTACTGAGCTAAAATGTTTTCAGGTTAGTTGTTAAACATCTGCAGATTTTGAACAGTTTTGTAGCATCAAGCAAAAAAAATGCCTCAATGACAGGACCTCTCTTACCCTTATGACTCTACGCCCCGCCCTTTTTGAGCACCCATATACTGATTTCAAATAGACTGACACCACTTTATTGCTGAACATACCTGTTCATCAGTCTGTGATGTGTAGAGGTAGGTGTGGCTCTCCCCAATCTCAGCATTCATCTCAGCAATGGACCAATCAGCCTATATATGGAGGGCACAAAATATGAATGAATATTCAAAAATAGTGCTGCATGAACTGAACTGGGATGCAATAAAAGAGTAAGCCTTAAAAATGTGAGTTTTGAAAATTGTGCAACAAAGCACTGCTGATGCTGAATCACTGAAAGAAATAACAAGTTTTGTTATGATGAATATAATTTAAATGAACTACACTGTATGCAAGCATTGTGCTGTTGATTGCTATACATGCATGTAAAAGACCAACTGCACACGAGCTAAAATGCAGATAAATAAAAAGAAAGTGAAGGAAAATAAAACCCACAACAAAACAAAACTACGATCCAAAACCAATTACTGTCGGTTCATTTTTTAACTCTTTTTATTTGTTTATATTTGTCTACACAACAGACTTGAGTATCCATGGGCGTCAATTGGTGGGGGATGGGGGACAAGTCCCCCCTTCCCACTTTTTAAAGTCGGGGGATATCATATCGTTTGTGTCCCTACCCCCACTTTATTCGTCCCAGAATTAAAATTGTTGCCAACATAATGATCCTATAGCTCACAATAGCTGATGACTTCAAACTCAAAAATAATGTTTAAAAGATGATTATTTTGCTCTTCAAAAATTTGTTGAAGTGGTCAGAAATTGCCTCAGATCACACCACAGAGCGTCTAGACTGCAACATTTCCCGGGGCCCTTAAGCGGGCCCTAGACTCCATGCTGTTAGGGCTTTGCGCTCGCATTAACTCTGTTCAAGATATGCCCCCCCCCCCCGACCTTTGAGAAGCCATTGACGCCCTTGTGAATATCCTGACTGGAAACATATCAAAGGATATTAAAACAGGTGTCATCTGCAATAAGAGTCAGCTAGAATAACTGCATCAGGTAATTGACCCTGTGGCTTCTTTATGTTTACCTTTCTGATACACCTGTCTGTCATATTGCCAGCCCAGGACCTTTGGATCCATTAGATATAAAACACAGTCAGCATGCTGCATTTGATTTCACTATGAGCACGTACCAAAGCTCAACATAAGTGGAATCTGGGGACTGCAAATATTACCAGATCAGAACCTTTGGATCCATTTGAGATAAAACACTGCATTTGATTTTACTATGAGCACGTACCACAGTGCTACGTTATCGGAATTTGGGTACTGGTACTGCAAATATTACCAGCCCAGGACCTTTGGATCCATTTGATATAAAACACTGTTTTTGATTTTACTTTGAGCACGTACCAAAGCGCTACATAAGTGGAACCAGGGACTGCCAATGAGTGTACTCAAAATCAGGTGACATGGACTGTGTTGATACAGAGGGGCGTATACATACAGTGGATCGCCATCTTTGTTCATTTCAACCATTGCCGTAAGTGACATCAGAATGGGAAGATAGCAATGGCTCATTTCATGTGTACCTGAAGGTAAGATTTTGATTTAGTGGGTCTACCTGTAAGTCTGTCTATACATTTGATATAAATCAACAGCAGCACATTATCTCATATGAAGTACATGTACATGTAAACTCAGTATTTGCCAATTACAAGTGTATACGTACATGTATTTACTGGAAATTCAGGTGGATCCGTCAAACCTGTTAGAATACAGACATGTGGATTACATGAATCTCCTTGCATTCATGACAGAAATAAGTGACGTGCATTGTTTGTACTTACATGTAGTCTCTTACAAAATAAGTGTTGGACCTTTAAGAAGATTCGGCACAAGTGTAGCTTAGTAAATCACAAAATAATAATAAAACAACAAAAAATAAACCCAATTTGAAGGTAAGCCTTTTTTTTTTTAAATTAGTGCACTTTTCTTGCAGAAAAGTGGACTATTTTGACAAGTCTACAATTGAAATATGGGCCAGTTTAAAGAACTTGAAATATGGTGTTTTTTTTTCGGTGCAGACAATATTTGGTTGCAGACTAATGCCCACCCCGATTCAAACCACCCAGCTGACCCAGGCAAGCTCAGAGGTGGAGTGATAAGACGTCTGCACTAAACAGGAGGTACTGGGTTCGAGTCCCACCTGAGTATTAAACAGTAAGACTGGCCTATTTTAAAACAAGTGCCCTTTTGTTAAACCAGAGTGCCCTTTTTGTTACCAGCGGCCTTTTACGAGTGCCTAGCTGTTTGGAATTTCATGCTACTGTCAGCAATTGTGCCACCCCAAAAAGTGCCACATATTGTCCATGATTGCACAAAATTTTCAGGAAAAAATACGTTCTTACATTAAAAAGGTAACCCTATTACACATAGGCATAGCCAACAGGGAGGGGGATTAGTAAGGGTGTTATTAATTCCCCCCCCCAAAAAAATATTTTGTATTGACTGCCTTTTCCATTGAAATGCCCTTTTTTTCACCAGCGCTTACCCCCCCCCCCCCCCCAATATTTGTGAAGAGTGCCCTTATTTTGTTAATAAGTGCCCGTTTGACAAAAAGTCAGGCATTTTGTGTGCCAGGGGCCTTTACGAGTGCCTTTCTATCTTTTTTAATTTAGCGTGTGTATTGCCCTAAAAAGTGCTATATGTTGTCCGTTAGTGTGCAACCTCGTTGGTTTTGAACAGCGCCCCCATCGTAAGATGATACCAGGCCCCCCCCCCCCCCCCCCCCCCCCCCCCCCCCCCCCCCCCCCCCCCCCCCCCCCCCGTGTATGGGAGAATTTTTATGGGGGGGGGGTATTACACATTTCTTTTTAAGAAATGTTTAACACTCCCCCCCCCCCAATAAAAATGACCACAAGTTACAAATTTTGTTGTCACTAATTGCTATTTTCTTCTGGAAAAAAATATAACATTAAGTTTGAATCAAGCATGTAATAAACCTTCAATTTTATGAATACTCTACTTGACAAAAAATTTCAACTTTGCATCTTACTTATTTCAACCAAATTATCGTCTGAAGTTCAAATATATGTAATTACAAACATTTTACTTAATGTGCTTCATTTGTAGATTAAAGGTCTCTCCTTTCACATCAAGTGGAGATGGCATCAAATGTTACAGCTCAATCAGTGTTGGAGAAGATTAGTGTGGATCATCTGGAATGCTCCATCTGCACCAACCGTTTCAGGCAGCCCAAACTGCTGGACTGTTTGCACAGTTTTTGCCTGCAATGCCTCCATGACCTCATACAGAGCCAAGATCCTAGTGGTACAAAGCTGACATGTCCTCTGTGCAGACGTGAAACCATGTTGAAAGGGTCTGGGGTTGCTGATCTCCCTAATAACTTTGCATTCAGTGCCCTGGTGGAGGAAGTTACGATGCAGGAAAAGCTACTGGAAGGTCAAGGGTCAGAGATCAAATGTCAAGCCTGTGATGAGGAGAATCAGGCAATTTCGAGATGCATGGACTGTGATAATTTCCTCTGTCAAGAATGTCAAAGGGCTCATGAACGTATGACTTTGATGAAATCTCACAAAATCTACACACTGGCTCAACTTCAATCAGGACAAATTGTTTATAAGAGTAAACTAAGAGATGAAGTTCCGAAATGTTGCAAGCATCCAGATCAGAATCTCAATGTCTACTGCAACTCATGTGAGCAAGTCATATGCACAACATGCTCTGTACTTGATCATGCAAAACACTCACTCACTGGATTACCTGAGGCAGTAGAGAAATGTAAGAAGAAGGTCACAGAAATGGTCCAAAAAAGTGAGAGCACAAAAACTGAATTGATCACCACTATCAAGGAGACGACCAAATCTCGCAAGGATTTGGACAACATGTTTGCCAACACTCACAAGAAAATCTCAGAAAAGGCTCAACAGGAGATTACAAAGATCCAAGAGGAGGTTGCAAAGATTCAAAAGGAAGAACAGAAATTAAAGCAAGAGACGGACAGGATTTATGAAGACAGAGTCAGAACATTTGAAGCTGCTCAAGCTAACAACAGGAAAGAGGTGACACAGACAGAGCACAAGCTGGAGGAGGTCAAACAACTCATGAATCAAGCAAGTTGCTATGAGATTCTTGAACTTCAGCAGAAGCTCTTGCATAACCTCAGTGAATTGACAGGGAAACAGCCACAGCAAGTTCCTGACAAGTTGACCTTCATGGATTTTGAAGAAGGTAAGAGGTCACTTGGGAGACTCATTGTGGAGGAAGAGACAAAGGCTGCAGAAAAGCAATCACCAAGACCTGGAAGATCATGTGTGGAGGAAAAATGGGAACTAAAGACTAATGTCAAGAACTTTAAATTAACATTTGGATTTATAGCACAGGGTTTATCACTCTCTAATGATAAAATAATTGTACTACATGTACCTAAAAAATATCATGGAAAAGGAAAGAGTGGCGCACTGTTTACAACATCAATTCCAAATAGTCACCAGGAACAATCTCCTATCCCACAAAGGCTACAAATCAATGGCCTCACTGATGTAGGGTGTATTGCAGTGAGCAAGGATGACAAGCTCCTTGCTCTAGATGGTCCAGTAGTCAAGGTCTTCAACAAGCAACATCAGCTCCTCCATCAGTTCACACCAGGTAGAGGGTCAGACACTCAACCAACATGCCTTGCAGTGGATGACAGCAATCTGATAGCAGTGGGTTATAAAGGCAAGAATGAGATATCTCTACACAACCCAGATGGATCCCTCATCAGGAGACTGCCTGCTCCAATGATTGAGTATTATCTAACAATGTACAATCACCGCCTTATCTACACAAACTATGGCGACCGAAGGTTGGTGTGTGTAGACTACTATGGTGCCAGTGTATTCTCAGTAGACATGATCAGCAGCATGCAGTGGGGTGGGTTCCCTACTGGTGTGTGCTGTGACAGTGATGGCAGCATCTATGTTGCTGTGGATGGATATCCAACAGGTGATATTCTGCATTACAGTCCTGATGGCAAGTACATTGGATGGGTGATCAAGGGATGTGGTCATCCACGTGGCATCACATTTACATCAGGTGGTGATCTGGTAGTGGCTGCAGGAGAGTTTGTACAGATCTATCACCGAGTGTAAGGACAGATTAATTAATCTAAGGCTATCCATTGTATCCACAAACCACTTCCATCAGACATTGATCATTGTTATCACTGACAAATAACTTTAAAGTTCATTCCTTTAAATAACATTCTACAATACTGTATATTTGGTTTATTTCTATGGTCTTTGGTCTCTGTATGTGTTGACTCTAATACCTCAACCACTTCCCATTTGGAAAATCTTGGACTTCAACACCCAGCCTACTTTCTATAAAATCTTAGATCTGGTGGCCCAATAATGAGAGCAAAGGAATGACCCTTCACATTGTTTGCAAATAGCACAGTGCACATTTTTAAAGAACTACAAATGAGAGGGAAAGTATTACCAATGAGAGGGAAAGTATTACCAATGAGAGGGAAAGTATTACCAATGAGAGGGAAAGTATTATCAATGAGAGGGAAAGTATTACCAATGAGAGAGAAAGTATAACCACGAAAGGCAATTTAGTTCAATTTTCTCAGATTTGTCTCAGCAAATACGAAGTCAATGCATGATGTGTTTCCAAGTACCCTGCTCCTGTATAAAATGTAAATATTTACTTAAATTTTTTTATTCGAATTTTCAAGTATTGTGAAAACTGTTTAGTTTAAATGAATGGAACTGTTTTTCCAATGAGAAAGATTTTGCACATCCATGTACCTGTGACAAAAGTAAATTATCCCAAAGCAACTGGATGAAATGTGTGTGATTTTGAACTAAAGTGATAGTTTAAAAGTAAATCATATGCAATACCTTGGTTGTCTCTTTCACAGTGCTTTCTGCGTGCCTCATCAAATTAATATTAGTTTCATTACATTTACAACCAAATTGAAAATGAAAACCTTGTGCATTCTACTGAAATGATACATGGATGTTTGTAAATGCAGTTAGTATGATGGATGTACATTTGTAAACTGAATTTTTTTTTTTTTTTTGCCTTTCTTCATTTTTTTTTTGATAAACTTTTAAATACTTCAATAGAAGATGCACTTGGAACATTCTATGAATTTGGGGTCCACTTTTTCCTGTCCCTATATGTCTGACATGTACGATTTTGTAATTGAAGATGCACTCCTTTATGTGTGTACTCTTTCGTCCAAGAATGCTTCTGTGAATCAAATGACCTACTCAACAAATATTAATTAGTTTGAAGTCATTTTTAATGGCACTTGAATGGCAAATGATAAATTTCGGATGTGCAGGGACAGGAAAATGTCAGCCTTTGGATCTTAATTGTATAGAATGACCTAGTTGTGAGAGGTTCCGTATCATTACAATAATAGTTTAGTTTATTCCATAAAGGATTGATGCTTTTGCTTCTTTGAATGAGTATTGGTTAGCTAATTAATGCTGATAGACCAAGAAGTCTAAATGAAGCAATGAGCATATGCTTTAATTACAGAATATTTCTCCAAGAGAACTCAGCTTCCATGACAACAATGGCATTTCAGCTAAGACCCAAAGTCTGTTATTTTACCAATCAGCATCTCACATACGTTTCAGCTGCATTTTCCACTCGGCATGTGTGACTCCTAGGGTTATTTGCATACATAATGAGGGCTGCCTGTTTTACACCGATGATGCGACTCAAAAAGATGTATTTGTATTTTATCATTTATAGACCACTTAATTTGGAAGCCGTTGTTATTGTATCACTTGTTAATTTATTCACTGTATATTTGTCAAAGGTATTTTTAAAAACAAAACGGAGAAACAGTGATTTCATGAAACAACCATCTTTTCTCAGATGTTGTTTGTTTACATTTAGGACCATTTTGTTTTCCACAAAAACATAACATCAGTGGTTTCCCCAACATTTATACTTGTACATAATGGAGGATGGGATTATCAAGTAATCAGATTTGTGAACACATTTTCTCTTGAGTTTTTTAATCTCCTGATTGACTGCATTTGAATATTGTCAACATGCTCTCAAAATACATTGAGTATGTAACTATGAGCTTAGAAAATTAGTCAGGCTTGTTGAGGTCTAGTACCACGTATTGCGAGCCAAAAAACAAAAAAACAAAAAAACA
Organism: Patiria miniata; assembly: GCF_015706575.1. Classification (NCBI taxonomy): domain Eukaryota; kingdom Metazoa; phylum Echinodermata; class Asteroidea; order Valvatida; family Asterinidae; genus Patiria; species Patiria miniata. The sequence goes on from NW_024037058.1 coordinate 5,628,658, forward strand.
ATCACAACATCAACACTGTTTAGTCAGCTTTGAAAATTCTTTTTTTTTAACAAAAACAAAACAAAAATGTAATAAAAAGAAATCTTTTGTATGTTAAAGATCGCCTCATGGGGTTTTATGTTCAGTATTTTATTGTCCTATGAAAACTTCAAATGTCTAGAAATCCTAAGCGAAAAAGTGACACATGAATGATCAAAATTTGTTGGCACCTTAGCAACCACTTTACAAGGGAAAAATCAGAGCATGGAATTGTTTTTCCAAACTGAATGTCTAGCAATAGCATTTTTAGGGCATGCTTATACAAAAAATATTGAAAGTAAATATTTCTTTAAATTATGGGCATAAAGACAGTTAAACTTGACATCTAAAAGTGGAAGAACTGATATCGTATGGTTGCCGAGGGTGCAGTCAAGTACCCACCACACCTATAGATAACTTATCAATATCGCACATTCTATGGGAGTGAAATGTACCTGATCTGGAACTTTCTAAAGGTACCAGTGGCGTAACTAGGGTTAAGCTTCTAGGGGGCACCTGGGGGTTCACCAGGGGGTTCACTGGGGGGGGGGGGGGGGGGGGGGGGCAAGGAAGGTGACATATACATTTGTTGTGTGCAATTCAAGATTTCAAAATGGAGTGGGGGGGGGAGAGACACGAGGCCCATAGTTACACCAATGAAAGGTATAAAGAAATAAGAATTGAACAGTCTCTTTCATACAATTAACACTAGTTACGAACACTACTTACGAATCAATAAAAGGTGAATGGTATCAACGGAACCCCATTTAATTGCCTTATGTTACAGTCCACTCTTTTTTGAATAAATTAAAACACAAAATGGTTTTGAAGGAATGAAGCCTTAACACTAGTCTGAGTATCACCCATTGTATCACCCTCTCTGTCTCTGGTCCAACGTCTGATATATATACACATGCAAACTTATGTTACCCCAAGCCAGCCAATCGAAGTCGACATGAAATTATTTCATTCCAAAATCTGGACTTAGCTGTTGATTGGTCAATTTTGATGCCATGTTTTTGTAATACAACAACGGTCATAGATATCCAATGGAACCTGACATTGGCTTTCAAAACTGTAAGCATACACGGACGCTCAGTGTGGGCGAGACATGGGCGAGATGTGAACGTGCCGAGGGCATTCTCATTACGTGCGTTACTTAAAATATGATGTGATGATGATTCAAGGTCACACTCGCGCATCACGTAACATATCGCAACAGGCAGTGTGACACAGCCTATTTTTGCTGACACAATTCACAATGTAAAAGCATAATGGATGTTGTCTCTAGGTTTCATTAGATGTACATGACAAAAGGTTACCGAAGACCCGACATAGAATTAGAAGGCGCCTGCTGAACGGTCTCGAGGTCAAGACACAGTCTTGTTTTGCATAACAATCGCCGAATTTCTCGGATATCACAGACCCTTGCTGAGCAAGGGGATATTCCATAGACTACCTTAGCACCCATCCCCCTACAATTTAGAACAATTCACAATGCAGTGTGGGTGTGCCAACAAGTGTTTGCTGCAAGAGGCCACTTTTCAACTTAACGGTCTATTTAAAATTATACCAACTTCTACAAAATGAACTTACCTGTACATGGAAGTACATTGGGGAATCTGTTCTTGTTTTTGCAGACAGGTTTCTTGGCTTCCTCACAGTTGACTGCCACTGATATTTCATATAGCACCTACATTTCAAAGTGAACAAATTGACAGACAACACACATTACATTGCTTTTTCTCTATCTAGCTCGGACTTCAATTACGAATCAAGTTATCTCTTGCTGACTTAATCGTTTGCATATTCATTCTACAGCAAGTGCATGGACAACATAGCCATACACCAGTATGGCAGAAATATAGAACCAAGTCTGTGACTCGGACTTCAGTTTGACTTGAGTTACAAATTCTCAGACTTAACTTAAACTTACAATTGATGATGACTCAAACTCGGCTCTCATGACTCAACTCATGACTCAGACTAGACATCGGGGACATGTCACCGGTGACTCAACAAAACATTTTTGTCAAAACTGTCTGGTAATACATTTAGCTATTGCTGATCGAGTGCAAAATTTGGTTTGTTGTCGATAACAATTAGATGAAATAAAGCCCTTGTATTCTGATACATTCTGCTTTGCAAAATGGGAAGATCTGATAACCTCACCTGAAATTCTATGGACTACAGAAATTCGTAAAAGTTTTTGAGACTTTTAAATAAGTAAGATTTGAGGCTTTGCATGGTGAAGATACTAAATAATGAAAGTTTTGCGGAAACACCATGTGCGAATAATTTCTCAACTAAGAGAATGGTTCTGAAAAGAACCAGAGGTATAAACTCGACGTTCCGGTCAGTATGCTCTGACCGTCTTCAGGAGAGTGCCTAAACTCTAAGAAAGTGAATACTTAAGTAGCAAAAGGTGAAATCAATGGAGTGTGGAGTTTTAAAGTTGTGAGTTCTTGAAATATCACTGAGCCAAACTTTTACCTCAGAGTCAGCTTGAATTCCTCCACAGGGTCTTGCTTATCTATCTGTTTTTGCAGTGTGGTAATGGTGTTCGGTAGTGACTGACCCAATAAGCACCAACCTTAGCCGGTCTGGTGAACGTCATGTGTCACATCTCAGCCTCGCTGACCATGCGGTCTTGGTCCTTCTAGAGGGGATGTTGGTGTCAGGAGCTAGAATCGTCTCACCATGAGCCTGGGACCTGGGGAAAAGGGAGGGGGAAAATACAACATCAAATTTCACTGATAAAATACTGTACATATAGTCACCCATGGTTATTTTTGTAAACAGTTTTGCACATATTTCGTGCTGTTCGAATGTTCAAACCTCTGGCCAAAATTATTAGGCTGCTGCTGACAATGCCAAGAACTCATTTTACATTCTCCTGGATCAAAATCTCCTTGTCATTCCTCTGTTGGATAAAAATCATCTTCCTTAGTGATTTCATGTAGGGATCTTGCATAGGGATCACATACACAGTCTGGAGTGGCATCATCAACAAGCATCAGTTGTGACAACAGATTGCATCAAGTCAACCTGCACGCTGACTGAGACCTCACGATCACCAATACATTATGTCAGATGTCTGATAAGTTTATCTTAATTTTTTTTATGAATACCTCAATATTTTCAATATTTTTAGCATCCTTAGAAAATATATATAGTGGAAAAATCCATCTAGATTTCAAATTCAGGAAAAACAACTTCTAAGGAAATTTTGCATGCATGTGTAGCTCACGACGGAAGAAGTCCAGTATTTCAGACATTTATGTGGATATTGTGGCGAAACAGCCGGTGGACTGGTGTGAGTTTACCATGGCTCGCCTGGTTCCCCGACGTCGTGCGTAGGGTATCCGGTTCGTAAATGTGACGTCATCTCAACTTAGCCATACATGGTGTAGCATGGCACCAATGGAACCGGAAGTTAACGCAACTTGAGTGTTTATCCAATGGGCGCTCGTAATCAGTGGTGCGTGCGCGTGTATGACGAAGTCACTTACGAACTGGATAGCGCGTAGTCAGAGATTTGTAGGCAGTCCGTCTAAAGACGCCGTTGTGTGAACATCGATTAGTGGAAACTTAGCGTTGAGCTCCGAATCCGAGTAAACCTCGTGCATGTTCGCCGCTGCTGCTATCGGAAGTTTGGGCAACGCGGCGTGCAAGTCAAGGGCGGATGGTGAGACTTTAGAGTAATAATTAGCAAGGTAGACCTTTTGTTGTAAGGGGAAATTAGCCTGGGTGGCTGTTGGTTGAGCTGGTGACTGGAGACCTAAGGTTCGTGTGGTATGTGCAGCAGTATTCCCTGGTCGGGAATTGGGTTGCCTGTTGCCTGTCGACCTTTGTCGCCAGGAGTCACCTCGGGGTTAGAAACCGCGCTCTGTAACCTGAGCCCAGTGATTTTCTGCCTGTGAGGGTTGCTCTGGTAAAGTCTTAATCAGTGTGTGCAGTTCATAACTTGTTGCTGTTGATCGCACTGGGTGTGCACAGTGAGGTTCTTGCCACTGTGGGATAATCGTTCTAGCTAATCAACGAGGTTAATTACATAGAGCCTGCTTAGGCTGGTTGTTGTAAGCATTGTACAATAAGAGGTTATTGTTGTGTAAGGCTTACTTTATAGGGATAAACCTAGAGCAGCGGGGAACGTTGTTCTGCGAGGTTTATTGGCCACTCATTGAACTTTAAGCCTGTGTATTGGACCGAATAAAGAGTTGTTTCTTGTTCTCTAACACACATTTGTAGTGAGGTTTATTGAGGTTCCCTGGTCACCTCTAGGTTGCTTGCCACGTGAATTGGTATTCCTTTAGCGTTGGTATATTTCCAACAAACGGACAGGCCTAGGACTTGAATCCTCCGTTCGTGACGTAGTCCCCCCTTATTTGCGTGTAACCGCTCATGCGCATGTAAGGTCATTAAATATTTTTGTGGGATAGTCAGCTCTTGTTGGTGTGGGTGTAATTCCTCATCCATAGACAAGCGAGCGCACCACAATATATAACCCCATCAGATTTCTTTAACTCTTTCAGGAATCTGGATTTTAATCTGGCAGAATCCTATTTAATTTCTATTTAAGATTTTATACAAGAAAAGTGGCCGGGTGAAATAGATATTTTTATCCTATTCAAAATAAGTAGGTATAGCTGCACTATTTTATCCCTATTTTTCTGGTGGCCATCCTATTTCATTTCTATTTTTCAAACTGCACGCTATTCGTCTATTTCATTTCAATGATCTTTACTTAAATGTATTCAGTTGGTTTTTTTTGTTGCTTATTTTATGTATGTATACTGCTAAAGATACTCATTTATCAAATGTATGCAAATGATTTTGCATTACCGCCATGTGCGCACATTTCCAACATGAGAGATCATCTGCCATATGGATTTCTATGCTCTACATGTACAGGTATATTAAGTTGTAACCATTGTTTAGATACTATTTTTTTTAAATAGCGTCCTATATTGTTAATAGCAACCTATTTTACCACGATATTTTTTTACTATTTATGTCCCCCTTTTTTGGGTGGTGGCGAAATACAATGGAAAAAAATAGATTAAACAAAATATATTTTATTCAATAGGAATTTAAAGAAAAAAAAATCTCCATTTGTTTTTCAACCCAAGTGAGCAAATAGATTGCTGCAGGAACAAAACTAAATTACCACTAAAACATTATTTTCAGGCTGAAATTTGAAAATCACCAGGGCTGCTTACTGCACAAATAGCATTTGTCTTCTGATTCTATTTTTGTGGGGTCACCGGGGTCATGGAAACACTGACTGATATCTCTACACAGGAAACCTGCACCGGATGTGAGCAGAAAGTATCCGGTACAGTTCATGTATACACGGACTCCAACAGCTTCTTAAAATAGAACTGGGAATTTACGCACTGTGTGTAATGATAGTTCAACATTCATGTTCATGTACAGTGTATTGCATTCACATCAAACTGTGTAAACTACAGACATTGCAACATCTTTCAGAAGGATAAGTTTGAATTTCTTTCTAAAACTAACTTCAATTCAGGTAAGTGTATTTCATGTTGTTCACGTATTTAATTAATGACATTTGTTAAGAATCATGGAATAATATGCCAGGTTGTGCAGCACTGATCTTACCAAAGAGAGAGTCAATGCTCGAATGCATAATACTCTTAGATCTGCACAAACACTTTGTGTTCAGTCTACCTTGAGAGGACTAAAAAATATCCTTGATCTTACATTTGAATCTCACATAACAGTTAAAAAGTTGAACAAAGAACTTGATAAAGTGGAGATTGAACCTATATGACCAGCAGATTACTGTACTGATACTCTACTAACTGAGCTATCGCGGACCAGCCCTATGGGCGGTTCCTCAATTTGAAATTGTGTTTGTTCAAGGGGCACTAGTCAGAAGTCGTGGATAGGTTGATGCCATGTAGCCAGGGATCATGCCTTAAGTCACATTAGAAATGTTGCAAACCCTGAAAAGAGCACATAAACATTACTTTAATAAACTAAACAGTTGAGAAACTGTGTAGGTACATTGAAATAAATTAAAATTGTTAAACATTTTAATCCAGAAGCTGCGATGACCTTAATTTGTGCAAATAAACCAAATTGTAACTAAAACGATACTGGCCAAACAGCATTTTACCTCCATTTTTTTCTATTAATCCAGTGGAAAAACTAAGGGTTATTGAATTTTGCTGGAGCCAAAAAACAATTTCGGGGGTTAAAGAGTGGGACTACCAAATCACAAGTGCCTCCCTGCACATTGGTATGTCAAATTTTTTTTAATTAAAGGGAATATACATCATTTGCTTTTGCTGTAATTTTCAGAAATGGATGGAATTGGGGGGTTGGAAATATAAAGCAAATATAGTTTCACTGACTTTTTGGAGGTTTTGGGTTCGAAAATGCTATAAAAACCAAGAAAAACGATCATTTTCCTGTAGTCTGGTTCCCTGACTCCATATAGGAAGAAACAGAGCAGTTTACATACATTGGGGAATTGTAAGGTCAGGGAACCAGTCTAGCTGGCCCGTACCCGTTCATAGGTTTGTAATCGATTGCAAACAAGTGCAATGGTCAATTGGGGCCTGTATTTGAAAAAAAAGCCAGTTGTTTCCAACGCTGATCGGCCGATCAGCGTTGGAAATTGATACAAAAATACCACTTTTCTTGAAAATGACAGTATACCAGGTGCCATAATTTTACAGGATGCTTTAGACTGTCATTTACCAACATCCTATTAAGGTATTTCGCAAAAACTTGGTAGTTTTATTTTTCGATGTTTGCAAATGTTGTATATTCCCTTTAATAACGTACTATGTATCACAAAAATCTGAGAAAGCAAAACACGTTAACAATGTTGGAGATGATTAATAAGATCATTTTATAGATTGATGTCAACCTTTGACACTTTTATCCATTCTTAGGTTAAAACAAAATTGATCCTTCAAGAAGTCAGGATGGCATCTAGTGTTACAGCTCAATCAGTGTTGGAAAAGATTAGTGTGGATCATCTGGAATGCTCCATCTGCACAAACCGTTTCAGGCAGCCCAAACTGCTGGACTGTTTGCACAGTTTTTGCCTGCAATGCCTGCAAGAGCTCAGACAGAGCCAAGATCTTAGTGGTACAAAGCTGACATGTCCTCTGTGCAGACGTGAAACCATGTTGAAAGGGTCTGGGGTTGCTGATCTCCCTAATAACTTTGCATTCAGTGCCCTGGTGGAGGAAGTTACAATGCAGGAAAAGCTACTGGAAGGTCAAGGGTCAGAGATCAAATGCCAAGCCTGTGATGAGGAGAATCAGGCTTTGTCAAGATGCACGGACTGTGATCAGTTCCTGTGTCAAGAATGTCAAAAGGCTCATGGGCGTATGACTGTTATGAAATCTCACAAAATTTATACACTGGCTGAACTTCGATCAGGAGAGATTGTCTACAAGAGTAAACTAAGAGATGAAGTTCCCAAATGTGGCAAGCATCCAGATCAGAATCTCAACGTCTACTGTGACACATGTGAGCAAGTCATATGTCTCATGTGTACTGTTCTTGATCATGGGAATCCAAAACATTCCCTCATCGGCCTATCTGAGGCTTTTGGAAAGTGTAAGAACAAAGTTGAAGAACTTGTTTCTGAAGTCACCAAGAGTAAAACAGAACTAAACACCACCATAGAGAAGACTTGCACATCTCGCAAGAAACTCGACATCATGTTTGAAAACACCAAAAAGAAAATCTCAGAAAAAGCTGACCAAGAGGTTGCCAAAATCCGACAGGAGGAGCAGACACTGTTAACAGAGACCGACAGGATTTATCAAGAAAGAGTCACAACATTTGAGGCTGCTCAAGCTAATAACAGCAAAGCGATGACACAGACGAAGCACAAGTTGGAGGAGGTGAAACAACTCATGAATCAAGCGAGTTGCTACGAGATTCTTGAACTTCAGCAGAAGCTCTTGCATAACCTCAGTGAACTGACAGGGAAGCAGCCACAGCAAGTTCCTGACAAGTTGACCTTCATGGACTTTGAAGAAGGTGAGAGGTCACTTGGGAGACTCATTCTGAAAGAAGAGCCAAAGGCAGCAGCAAAGCAATCACTAAGACCTGCAAGATCATGTGTGATGGAGAAACGGGAACTGAAGACCGAAGAACAGTCAAGGGGTGCTGCGAAGCAATCACCAAGACTTGCAAGATCATGTGTGAAGGAGAAATGGGAACTGAAGACTGAATTCAAGAACTTTGAAGTAGGAAATACACAGATACGACATGTGTCAGCACTCTCTGACAATAACATAGTATTAACCAATTGGAATAATACACTATTCACAGTATCACTGACCAATAGTCAACATACACCATCTCCTATCACACAAAGGCTACAAATCAATGGCCTCACTGATGCAAGGTGTATTGCAGTGAGCAAGGATGACAAGCTCCTTGCCCTAGATGGTGCAGTAGTCAAGGTCTTCAACAAGCAACATCAGCTCCTCCATCAGTTCACACCAGGTATAGGGTCAGGCAACCATCCAACATGCCTCGCAGTGGATGACAGCAATCTGATAGCAGTGGGTTATGAAGTCAAGAATGAGATATCTCTACACAACCCAGATGGATCCCTCATCAGGAGACTGCCTGCTCCAATGATTGGAGGTTATCTGACAATGTACAATCACCGCCTGATCTACACAAACTATGGCAGCCGAAGGTTGGTATGTGTAGACTACTATGGTGCCAGTGTATTCCCAGTAGACATGACCAGCAACATGCAGGGCAGGGGTTGCTACCCTACTGGTGTGTGCTGTGGCAGTGATGGCAGCATCTATGTCGCTGTGTATGGATATCTAACAGGTAATATTCTGCATTACAGTCCTGATGGCAAGTACATTGGATGTGTGATCAAGGGATGTGGTTATCCACGTGGCATCTCATTCACATCAGGTGGTGATCTGGTAGTGGCTGAAGACCAGTCTGTAAAGGTCTATCACCGAGTGTAAGGACAGATTAATTCAACTGGAGCTATCCAGCGTATCCACCAACCAGCTTCCATCAGGCATTGAACATTGTCACTGAAAAAGAACTTGAAAGTACACTCCCTCTAATAATATTCTGCAATACTGTATATTTGGTTTATTTCTAAGGTCTTTGGTCTCTGTATGTGTTCTAATACCCTAACCACTTCCCCTTTCAAAAATCTTGGACTTCAACACCAAAACCACTTCCTATAAAATCTTAGATCTGGTGGTCCACTAATGAGAGCAAAGGAATGACCCTTCACATTGTTTGCAAATAGGGTAGAGTGCACATTTAAAAATATTATCAACGAGAGGGAAAGTACTACCATGAGCGGGCAATTCAATTTCCTCAAATTCATCTTAGCAAAATGCAAAGTCAATGCATGATGTGTTTTGCAAGTACAGTAAACTCCGGCTAAACTGGCACTCTCAGGACTTACAGGAATGGTCTTTTGCACACATGATTCATTGCACTCATTGGCTTCGATGTACCCTGGATTATCTCCTTATAATGCTTGAGTTGAATCCAGCAAATTAATCCTTGAATTGTATCATCATGTTTGGGGTATTGCACAGTAACAAATTAAATGCGCACGCATTGACTGCAGCAGTAGTCATTCAGTAAGACGACCCCCAAAATGGACAGAGCGCATGCGTACAGCCTAGAAGGGGTACTGGTATTGATATGATGTATGCAGCAAAGGTCCTTTATCACCGCGTAGTGGTATGCAGTAGGACACTCTTTTTCGACACTGATGCATGCAGTGATCACGGGCTGTGCGAAACCACTTTTCACATGACACTTTGCCAACCACAGTACAGGAAGTTGATGCCAATGCGTGAGTTGTTGAATGCCGACTTACACAAACGATTTTGTAATGCTTTTATGGAGAGGGGACCGAGAGTAACACGACGACTTGAGCAAAATGGTGACTTATAAAAGCTGACAATCGGGATTTTAGTCAGACGGCCGACTTGAGCAATTTGACGAGTTGTACGATGTCGGTTTAGCCAGAGTTTACTGTATAAGATATAACCCTGCTCCTGTATGAAATGTAAACATTTCCTTAAAGTTTGCTATTCGATTTTTCAATTATTCAAAAAAATTGTTGAGTTAAAAAAATGCAACTTAGTTTTGAATGAGAAAGTTTTTTCACCTCCGTATACATGAGACAAAAGTAAATACTCAAAAGCAGCTGGATGAAATATTTGTGATTTTGAACTCAAGCGGGAGTTAAAAGTAAATCATATGCAATCTTTCGGTTGTCTCTTTGACAGTGCTTTCTGATTCAATCATCAAATAACTATTTAGTTTCATTACATTTACAACCAAGTTGAAATGAAAACCTTGTGCATAACACTGCAATGATACATGGATGTTTGTAAATGTGGTTAGTATGATGGATGTACATTTGTAAACTGAGATCTTGTTTTTTTTTGCCTTTCTGAAATGTGATTTTTTTTTTTACTTTAAATACTACAGTTTAGATGCATTTGGAACATTCTATGAATTTGGGGTCCACTTTTTCCTGTCCCTATATGTCAGGCAGCTACGATTTTGTAACAGAATGCTTCTGAAAATCAAATGACTCACCCAAGAAATGTTAATTAGTTTGAAGTCATTTTTAATGCCACTTGAATGGCAAATTATATAAATTCAGAGGTTACAGGGACAGGAAAAATGTCCGACTTTGGACCCTAAATGTATAGAATGACCTACTTGTGAGAGGTTCCATATCATTACAATAATAGTTTAGTAAATTACATAAATGATTGAGGCTTTTTTTTTGGAATAAGTATTGGTTTGCTAAATGCTGATAGACCAAGTAGTCTAAATGAAGCAATGAGCATTTGCTTTAATTACAGATTCTCTCTCCAAGAGAATGCAGCTTCCATGACAACAATGGCATTTCAGCAAAGATCTAAACTCTGTTATTTTACCAATCAGCATCTGGAACTTTCTAAAGGTACCAGCGGCGCAACTAGGGTTGGAAGTTTTTTTTGTAAGTACTAGGATAATTTTATTTTTCATGGGCTTTTGTTTTCTCAAAGACTTTGGAATAGTAGTCTCTATTGAAAAGGTGGATACGATGAAAATGGAATGTCATCGGCGTTTTCTTGTGTGGAAAAGGTCAAGACACACTCAGATTTACAGTATTATAGGAGAAACACTGGGGCATTGAAAACATCTAAACAGTAAAGTGTTTATATTGTGTATGATTGGTCCAAAAGATTATAGCGGGCAGCTATTGAAAACATACATTTGTACATGTACAAACTCAACTACCCGGAATGTAATCAAGTTGTGCGGTTCTTCTAATACTTTGTAGATTAAATGAGATTAAAAACATTGCCAATTTGTGAAATAAATATATATATATGTACAACCATTAATTATAAGTACACTACATTGTAACTTCTACAAAATGAACTTACCTGTACATGGAAGTACATTGGGGAATCTGTTCTTGTTTTTGCAGACAGGTTTCTGGGCTTCCTAATACAGTTGACTGCCACTGACATTTCAAATAGCACCTACAGTTCAAAGTGAACAAATTGACAACATACTACTTTTTCTCTTTCGAGCTCGGACTTCAATTACAATTAACAATTGTTGGCAGGTGTGATGTGGGATATGACAACACCCTAGGAGTGCATTTCACCTCTGGTGCTATGCACCCCGAGGGGGTTAAAACGGCATATCCCACATCACAGCGGTCAACAATTGTTTTGTTACATCGTATCAGAAAGTCAATATGATAAATGCTTGTAACCTACTATGCAAGAAATATTAAAAATCAGTGCCGTGTAACCGGTGATAACTGCAGGCTTACCCGCCGGACATGAGACTGAGTGGTTGTGCATATGCATTGCACACAGCTCAGTCCAGCGCGCGTACAGGTCCCACGGGCCCATGCGCAACATGCATTGTACCAGTATATGAGGTTAGCCATTGTACATATGTTTTTAGACTAGACATGTGGCCATTCTCAACCAATGACATTACAGTATCTGAGCACATGATGTATTAAACATAATCAAGTTATGTTTTGCTGGCTTAAACGTTTAGGCCATCGGCTGGATGTTAACATTTGTTTGTTTCGCTCCAGCAATCGCAGGTCTAGATTTTCTTGACAGTTTTACTGAAATACTCTACCAAAGAATGATATTGTAGAAGTTCTCCACATTTCGTCCTGCAGGTTTTTGATAATTTGACTCGAAAAAGCGAACTATTTGTTCATTGTGAAAGTTCAAAAATGTACTGTGTTACGTTCAATCATACCAAGCAATCATACCACGTGACGTGAACTGTCTTATAAGACATCAGATAGGAAATTGTAGGTCATGACACCCAACAAACATGGCGGCGTCCATTGCCGATGGTGCGTCAACGTTTCACGTAAACATCAACCGATGCAAGTGTATTTGTTTTAATGCATATAGAATCTGTCAAGTTTGAGGGAAAAAACAAAGGATCTTATGTCCGGGGATATTAGGCCTATAAGTTCACTGCCAAAGAGGAGATTGCAGAGTTTCGACATCCGTATTTCAAATTGCACTTCACAAACATAAATTTGTGATGACTACATGTACATGATGATGTCAAGAATCCTACTACAAAAAAAAGAATTTAGAATTCAACATGTTCTATTTGCGAGATATGGCTTTAGGTTTAAAAATTAATCAATTCATTACAAATCATACGATCATGTCATAGTGACGTCAAATCGATCATGCATCGCCTAAAACACATCCCGGTCTACCAACATACCAAATCTGAACCAAATCGGACTTGTAGTTCTCTAGATATACATGTACATGTAGGAACTTAAAATGTACACCAATAGAGATGATGTCACGTGACCCCTGATGACGTCATGATGACGTCACTCTTCTGGAGATGAGTTTACTATGGAGTCTATGCATAAGTTGAGTTTTAAGGGAAAACAACTTTGTCTTTATTTTACCAAAAGTACTTGGTGGAATAAACCATGTACAAAGTACAGATGGTTACAACTTAATTGATCATTTTGTTCAAGATTTCTAGGTGAAAGTAGATCATCATTTTTTTCAAACAAATTTGCCTGTACATTGTAATTTGACACCCGTTCATGTCATCATGACATCAGAGTAATATGCACCACTAGGGATGAGGGTCGATATATGTAAAAAATTACAAGTTCATACCATATACCGTTTAGGAGAAAACCTGAGGTGAATTATTGTCCAGAAAAAAAGAAAGAAAGAAAGGAAGATTTATTAAAACAATAAACAGTGGTGGGGTTGTGCGCGGCCACTCAATAAGTCATTTTTTTTAACTTGCCACTATGACTGAACTCCGGGCATATACAATAATGGAGCTTTAACATGAAACGGATACAGGTCAACTTGTACGTGACAAACTTGTACGCAGGACAACTCATACGCATGAGTATAGACTAGCGTAGTACAAGTACATGTGATGTACTGAAACTTTTTTTCGGGTCACATGGATAGAGGAAATTAGGGCAAGAATTACACACATGAACAATGGCATCACTAACTTTCCCTGCAGTGACCAGCAGCCCTCAGGAAGCGATAACATGTCCTAGAAGGCAAATTTAGCAGGCAAAATATGGAAGCATTTACTGACAAAACACTTAGAATTCTTCAGACCAGTCTCATAGGGTTTGTGCACAGGGTGCCAAGTGATGTCCAGGTATGGAATTCTTTTGGAAGGTCGGCATGATGTTTATTCTGAAGGAGAGCATTTGATGTTACTGCGTTAGTTGATTTTGAAATCAGCTTTTTATTGCTTATGCATTTTCCCCCCTGACCATCAGACACTGTTCTGGCCCACACCGTGTGATACGACAAGACAATACCACCCGTAGTGAGAATTTTAATCGTATATCAAAACGATCCACTGCATTTGTAGACTTTAACATACACTGCTAAATACATTGGACTGCGCTGTGTGCAAATCAAATCATTGTACATGTATGGGCAAAAACAAACTCTGCATGTAGATCGCGCGCAGTCATGTCCCGGCCCCTGCTTCACGTACGTGTTTGTATGTGTACATGATGTACGTCCATAGTACCATATACAATGCGTTGGTAGATAAAAGCCATAAGCCTTTTTGAATGATCGCTGTATGATGTCTGTTCAATAGTGGTTGAATTTCATGGATTTTCAACCAAAAAATATTTGTGAGTATGATTGAAGTCCCATTACCTCGTCTTTGATATGTGGAAATGCCAGTAGGTGCTTTCAAAGGTATTTTTGTCAAGTATTTTGTGTGATTTTTGTGGTGAACTTTGAAATTGTCACTTTGACAATATTTCCGCTGTGGGATGCTAGTATGACAGACCAACTCCCAAATGTCAAAAAAAGAAGTTCTAGCGCCCCAGTTAGTGGGACTAGGTTTAGAGTATTAAATAAATCAAGGTTTCACTCACCAATATATGGTGTTATTCACAAGTAGACTGCAAATTTATCTCAAGTCAAGCAGCAATCCTCCAAATTATCACAAAAGTCTAAACTTAATCCTTGCACTGGCAGTTCATTTAAATTTAACTTCATGACGGCAAGCACCTCGTCATGGGGCAACGAAGTTCGAGTTCCAAGTGACCAGTCAAATCTCATTTCATTGGTTTTCCCGTGCTGCCGTGCATCACTTGATATGCTGAAGTGCGGTCTCAGCAGGCTCGTCATACAGACCCCGCTGGGCCTGTCCGGGAGGAATCCGTTCCGATTCGGTGGGGAGGCCTCTCTGTTCCCGGAGTCAATTCGAGATTTGTGAGCTTTATGTAGCTCAATTTAAACGAATTCCACTCGCCAAGTTGGTGCAGAAGACTCACCAAGCACTCAGCAAGTTGTTGACAAACCTGTAAACGTGTAGCTGGCTGCATAGAAGCAGAAGTAGAAGTAAATAAATCCTCGGCGCGAGGGAGGTACAAAAACAGAAAACAGACCAGATTGTGTGGGCGAACAGTACAAGAAGTCCCAGCCAGAGTACAGCGGCGTGTTTGCACGTACGTCATGGTAGTCTGGTTCCCAGACCAAAATATTCTGACTATTTCTCACGAGTTCTATTCCTGATTATTTGTTTATTGTTGATCGAAATATTTACACGAATTTGTACTTTTGTACGTCGCCTAAGACGTCGACTCAATTTAAGAGCGCCCCCTGTTGAGCACTTCGGCATAATTTTGTTGGTGTAATGCGCGCGCCACGTGTATATTAAGTAATTTCAAATTACAGGCAACAACGCCCGCATTCCCTTGATTGGATTTTGGTTTCGGATATAGCGCCCTCTAACGATCTTATACGGTGGACAACAAAAAAGCAATTTAGTGCCCTCTATCTATTGTGCAGAATGAATTTTGAAGTGAATATTTAATAATTACAAAGATAATGGAACAAAACAAACATTGTGAACTGATAAAAAGTTGATTGGATGATTTTTTTATAAATTTCATTTTAAGAAGGCTTAATTTAAAGGGAAAATACAACATTTGCAAACATCAAAAAATAAAACTACCAAATCATTTTGAAATATTTTGCTGGACTATTAGTGAATGACAGTGTAAAGCATCCTGTAAAATCATGGCACCTGGTATACTGTCATTTTCAAGAAAAGTGCTATTTTTGTATCAATTTCCAACGCTGATCGGCCGATCAGCGTTGGAAAAAAACTAGCTTTTTTTTCAAATACTGGCCCCAATTGACCATCGCACTTGTTTGCAATCGATTACACACCTATGAACGGGTACAAGCCAGCTAGACTGGTTCCCTGACCTTACAATTCCCCAATGTATGTCTGCTCTGTTTCTTCTTATATGGAGTCAGGGAACCAGACTACAGGAAAATGATTGTTTTTCTTGGTTTTTATAGCATTTTCGAACCCAAAACCTCAAAAAAGTCAGTGTAACTATATTTGCTATATATTTCCAACCCCCCCAATTCCATCCATTTCTGAAAATTACAGCAAAAGCAAATGATGTATATTCCTTTAACATAATAATGCTGACATATTCCAGAGAGAAACAAAACAATTGTTTCTATAGATATGTTTGGCTTCTTTTAACACTATTAGACATCTAGTCAGTCAAGGTTTTTCGTTTCTTTTTTTCTCTGAGGTGGAGTTCAAAGACTCCGTTTATTCCAATTCATCTTTGCATATCACAACAAAGAACAGATAACAAACAAACATGATTACAAAATCAAGCCAAAAAAAACCCCCAAAACAACCTCAAACAAACAGTTAAGAGCTAATGCAAAAAAAAATAGAAAACAATTAATATAACAATATAAACCCAATAAAACTGGAATCATATCAACAGAAAACGTTAAGGCATAACATTAACAAGTAAACAAAATTCAAAACAAAAAACACAAGTTATTTAGCAAATAGAAACATCAAAGGACAATAGACACAGATAGATATGCAAAAAGTACATCTAGGTATGTCACCTTTTTCTGTGGTCGATCCCTATATGTTTGTGTTCTATAAAAAAAGGCACATTTTGTGCTTTTTAAAGATCACCTTTGACCTCATTCACATCCAGCAAGAATTGGAGCTATTTCTGGTATAGCAGCTGCATTGTAGCGATAGACACGCCAAGTTTATAATAAACTTATGACTACTAGAATTAAACCTAAGGGCCAAATCATCCTGATATTTCACTGAAATTTTCAGATATTTCTTGAGAAAGGTAAACGATGATTATGAACATTTTACCCCATAATTCCAACATGTTTTTATCCAGAATGGCTTAAGAAGCAATTTAACAAACATAAATAATGAACATTTATAAAGCGCCAAAATCCGCCTAAAAAGACACTCAAGGCGCTTTACAAAATTAAAAAGTAACCATTATTATAATAATTAATTAAGAAACAAAATTGTAATTGTAATGCAACAAGGTGTGAAAATATCAATACAAAGAATTAAAATGTCAAAGATAAAAATAGTAAACAAAAAAGCTTAATAAACACACAACTCAATAAACCATGATAATGATCCCATGCCAATGACGAATGCAATACAATGCGAAAGGAACCCTGTCCCATTCTACTGAAGCTACAGTTTGATCTGTACTGATAATATTGTTTCATACAAAAGGAAAAATGATCACTGCATTCTGAAAGAACAGGCATTATAATGTGCTTTACAACAGACCAAACGTATCTGACTGAGCCACACAGAATGTGCATGAATGTATATTTTAGTATGTGAGCCATATTATGAGCATAAATTTTGTCGGGTGCCTGGAAGAAGGTCGTAAGTTGGTCAAAAGATCAAATTCAGGTATTTCGGGTAATCGATAAAGCTTGGAAATATCTTTCATTTGATATTCATATTGTCTCAAGGGGCTACATCATTCTGACGTTATTAACAGTAAACAAATGACGGAAGGAGGTTTTTCATTATTTGTGCCCAGCAAAAGGTCGTAAGCGTGTAATTATACTGTAACAAAAAAAGTTACCTAGATGGGTACGCAAAGCCAGTTTTGTTCCCAGCAAAGGGGCGTTAGGATTTAACACGATGCTTAAGTGCATGTTTAATGCAGGGCGAGTTCACACTTAAGGCAGATGGAGTTCCCGGTAACAAGTCGTAAGCAGAAATATTTAAACAACTTCAAAATTAAGCAATATTTTGGAAAAAAAATATTCAATATGATTTAAAATATTAACGACTTTCATGCGCCCAAATTTCAGCCTGATGTGATTTTTCATTTAGAAATGGAAGCACAAAACCTTTCAACTCGATTATCTCCAAAAGTGCATTTTGTAGGCCTGGGCTGCTTACGTCATTTCCCTTGGCACACAACGACTTCAAGATGGCAGCACCCCATGCAGGCGATCAAGCCAGGTCAACTTATTCCACTTCTCCAGATCACCGCCTCCAGCTTGGGGTGGGAGAGAATCAAACGAGACCGGATTCAAAGGCGGGGACCAGTCGAGCGAGGTCTTGTAGACTGGATTGAACAAGTTGATGGTGGACTTTGCTGTGGCCCTGCCCACTGCCGCGCCCACATCAGCATAACAATTATTATCACTGTCATTGATGGTGGACTCTGCTGTGGCCCAGCCCACAGCAGCATAACAATTGTCATGGCATTGATAGTAGACTCTGCTGTGGCCCCACCTGCTGCCCCGCCCACAGCAGCATAACAATTGTCATCATTGGCACTGATGGTGGACTCTACTGTGGCCCCGCCCACAGCAGCGTAACAACTATCATCACTGGCGTTGCCGGGGCGATCCTGGGAGCACCGGTTTGGGGGTGGGGAGGGGGGATAGTCATCTAGTAGGAGGACTGGCTCCTTTTCCTCTTACCCTTGACCTTTCTGATGACCAGAGTGATGAGGATGATGACAATAATGAGGAGGACTAAGCAGCGGTAACGGCAATCACTGCAATCATCGGTCCATTTGCCAGTCCTTTAAATAATAACATGTAATATGTTATAAATTATATTTTTAGCTTTGCATTTTTTCATTGACAATGCGTTGCGAAAGTTTTCATGGTCGTTAGAGCCACCAGATCCAGAATTCCAACATTGTATTGCTGCATTGCTTAGGAAGTGACCAATTCTTGTTTTTTTTTTAATAATGTTGCACGGATTCCAAACAACCCAGGAATTAGTGCTGCATTCCCCAAATAAGTTCATGCATGTCAGTGAAATATGACATCCATGGGAATGTCACATGCAAGGGTGGATCCGGGGGGGGGGGGGGGGGGGGGGGGGGGGGGGGGGGGGGGCAAAAGGGGCCATGGGACATCGCAATAAAGGCAGGCAATGAGTACACCACCATCTTTTCCTCGAAAAACCATTGGTTAAAGTGGTCAGAAATTGCCTCAGATCGCACCCAGAGCATTTAGAATCCAAACAATTTTCGGGGCCCTTAATTGTGTTCTGGATCCGCCCTTGGTCACATGCGCACCCAGATGCATAAATGTCAGGTGAATATGAATATTCATATCCTCCTGATTCATAGCCAATCAGAGTGCTCCATCCAATTTTGGTAGCACGTCCATGCCTTGTGTACAATGGGGTTGCAGATTATTCAAGTCGGTAATTGGAATCAACGTACACACATATGAGGTCAAGGATGTAGGAATCGTTCCTGCGTGTTATGATACCACGCACTTCACATAACCCCAGGACGTTATGAGGTAGTCAACGCCGCTGGTACAGAACGGTATGCCATGGTGCAGGCGGACCAAACCCATTGCATGGGGGGTCCTTTCAAAAATTTCTTTTCTAAGGATTCTATGCACTACTCTTCTGCTGTAAGCCATGCACCTAAATAAACCTATGCGCTTGTGGATATTAATGAAAAGGAGTAAGCATACTCTGTGTCAGGACCAGTGTGTAAATTACATACCGTGTGAGGACTACAAGACTATGTATTAAAGTCCTCAATCTGTTGTTGAGAACAGTTCTCGCATGTACAGTTCTCGCATGTGTGTTTGTGTGCTTCGTCTATGGGAGAATTAAAGGTAGAGTAGATCATTTGCGGCTATCCAAAAAGTAACTGACAAAATTATTGTTGAAAGCTTACTTGGTTTAAATATAGTAATGGCGATAAACTCCCTGTGAAAATATTCTTTCTAGCATGCTGTCATTTTCAGAAAACAGTAAAAGAAGGCAATTTCCAAAGATACATCCAGTGAGTAGTAAGGTTTGTTATTTGAAGAATCTGTGAATGGGTACGTGCAAGCACTGACATGACACACAAGCACGCGCCATTGCTAACTATTATTTATCGGTTCGTTGCATGGCATCGCGTAGCTGCAATCAGCTGAATGAGAACATGTCCCGGATGCAGATTTTGGGCGCAATTCAAAACGTGACTCTGCAACTTTTAATTTAAAATCGAGATCCCAGTTTATTGGATTCTTGGAATGTACAGCAATTACTGAGCTAAAATGTTTTCAGGTTAGTTGTTAAACATCCGTCTGCAGATTTTGAGCACTTTGCTTCTTTGCTTCCAGCAAAAAAAATGCCTGAATGACAGGACCTCTCTTACTCTTATGTCTCTACGCCCCGCCCTTTTTTGAGTACATACAGATTTCAAATAGACTGACACCACATATTGATGTTGTATTACCTGTTCATCAGTCTGTGATGTGTAGAGGTGGGCGTGGCTCTCCCCAATTTCAGCATTCATCTCAGCAATGGACCAATCAGCCTATGGAAGGCAAAAAATACAAATGAATATTCAAAATTAGTGCTGAATGAACTGAACTGGGATGCAATAGAAGAGTAAGCCTTAAAAATGTGAGTTTTGGAAATTTTGTAACAAAGCGCTGCTGATGCTGAATCACTGAAAGAAATAACAAGTTTTGTTATGATGAATATAATTCAAATGAACTACACTGTATGCAAGCATTGTGCTGTTGAATGCTATACATGCATGTAAAACACCAACTGCACACGAGCTAAAATGCAGATAAATAAAAAGAAAGTGAAGGAAAATAAAACCCACAACAAAACAAAACTACGATCCAAAACCAATTACTGTCGGTTCATTTTTTAACTCTTTTTATTTGTTTATATTTGTCTACACAACAGACTTGAGTATCCATGGGCGTCAATTGGTGGGGGATGGGGGACAAGTCCCCCCTTCCCACTTTTTAAAGTCGGGGGATATCATATCGTTTGTGTCCCTACCCCCACTTTATTCGTCCCAGAATTAAAATTGTTGCCAACATAATGATCCTATAGCTCACAATAGCTGATGACTTCAAACTCAAAAATAAATGTTTAAAAGATGATTATTTTGCTCTTCAAAAATTTGTTGAAGTGGTCAGAAATTGCCTCAGATCACACCACAGAGCGTCTAGACTACAACACTTCCCGGGGCCCTTAAGCGAGCCCTAGACTCCATGCTGTTAGGGCTTTGCGCTCCCATTAACACTGTTAAAGATATGCTCCTCCCCCCACTTTTGAGAAGCGATTGACGCCCTTGTGAGTATCCTGACTGGAAACATATCAAAGGATATTAAAACAGGTGTCATCTGCAATAACAGTCAGTTTAGAATTTTAAACTGCATCAGGTAATTGACCTGTGGCTTCTTTATGTTTACCTTTCTGATAAACCTGTCTGTCATATTGCCAGCCCAGGACCTTTGGATCCATTTGATATAAAACACAGTCAGCATGCTGTATTTGATTTCACTATGAGCGCGTACCAAAGCTCTACATGAGTGGAATCTGGGGACTGCAAATATTACCACATCAGAACCTTTGGATCCATTTGAGATAAAGCACTGCATTTGATTTTACAATGAGCACATACCACAGTGCTACGTTATCGGAATTTGGGTACTGGTACTGCAAATATTACCAGCCCAACACCTTTGTACCCATTTGATATAAAACACTGTATTTGATTTTACTTTGAGCACGTACCAAAGCGCTACATAAGTGGAACCAGGGACTGCCAATGAGTGTACTCAAAATCAGGTGACATGGTCTGTGTTGATACAGAGGGGCGTATACATTCAGTAAATCGCCATCTTTGTTCATTTCAACCACTGCCGTAAGTGACATCAGAATGGGAAGATAGCTGTGGCTCATCTCATGTGTACCTGAAGGTAAGATTTTGATTTAGTGGGTCTACCTGTAAGTCTGTCTGTACATCTGATATAAATCACCAGCATCACATTATCTCATATGAAGTACATGTACATGTACATGTAAACTCGGTATTTGCCAATTACAAGTGTATACGTATCGGTATTTACTGGAAATTCAGGTGGATCCATCAAACCTGTTAGAATACAGACATGTGGAATACATGAATCTCCTTCTATTCATGACAGAAATAAGTGACATGCATTGTTTGTACTTACAGGCAGTCTTACAAAACAAATGTTAGGCCTTTAAGAAGATTAGGCACAGGTATAGCTGAGTAAATTACAAAAAAAAATAATAATATAACCAAAAATCAAAACGACGGAAGGCAAGTCTTTTTTTCTGAAGTAGTGCACTTTTCTTACAGAAAAGTGGACTTCATTGACAAGTCTTCAATTGAAATATTGGCCAGTTAAAGTACTTGAAATATATATTTTTTTCTGGTGCAGGAAATATTGGGTTGCAGAAACTCCGGCGATCATGGAGTGTAGGGCCCCTGTTTTGTTTTGATCAAATTAGTGTCGAAAATGTTTTTATAGCTCAAAAATCACATTTACAATCAAAAGCAGACTTTTCTCAATTCTAATGACACCCGTTTTGCAATTTTGAACAGATTCTTGGGGTAGAGATCACGACTTTCCTGCGCGGTTTGTGCCTTGCAATTCAGCGCGCCATGCGTGCTCACGCATCTTTATTTTTGGGTCGCGTGTTGTCCCCGCGCTTTCATTATCATTTCACCCCCAAATTTCACTGAAAAAATCAAAACCCTGCCCTTTATCTATGACATTCCTGTTCATTGAGAAATGTCGCCAACTAGTTTGATAGTCCAATAATTTTAAAGTGGATTTTGTTCCCTTATAGGAATCAGGCCCTACACTTACGATCGCCATGAATCCTGCCCACCTTGACTCAAACCACCCAGCTGACCCCGGCAAGCTCAGAGGTGGAGTTGTTTACGTCTGTACTAAACAGGACGTACTGGGTTCAAGCCCCACCTGAGTAACAGTAAGACTTACCTTTCGTATACAAGTGCCCTTTTTACACCAGCATTTACCCCCCCCCCCCCTATTTGTAAAAGTTTTTTTTTTTAATATGTGCCCTTTTTTTTTAAACCAGTGCCCTTTTTGTTACCAGCGGCCTTTTACGAGTACCTTTTTTGAAATTTCACGCAACCGTCGGCAATTGTGCCGTCCTGACAATTGCCACATATTATCCATGATCGTCTGGTTTGAACAGTGCCCTCATAGGAAGATGGTACTAGCCCCCACTCCCTATTTTTAAATTTACCAAGTTTTTACAGTGAGTGCTCTTTTCATGAACTTTTTACAACACCGAGTATACAGTGTTTATTGAAATACGTCAGCGAGGGCAAAACCCAGTATTAGAAAAAAATATTCTTTTTTTGTGTGAACTGTTTCATTCAGACCTGAAGCCACATCCTCATTAAGTCAATGAAATGTCATTCTTCGTCAGGTCAACTCACAAACTATTTATATTAAAAACTGTGGCAAAAGGCATTTTTTTGTCGAAGTGGAAAACCTTTCACTTGTGACCTACTTTTGTTTGACTTGTTATGAATTTTATTATAATTTACCTCAGGCGTAAAAAATGTCCCATAACAGCTGAAACGAATTCTTTAATGTTGCATTTTCAGGACAAAATATATAATTATGCTCTTACATTGAAGGGAATATACAACATTTGCAAACATCAAAAAATAAAACTACCAAATTATTATGAAATACCTTACTGCACTGCTAATGAATGACAGTCTAAAGAATCCTGTAAAATCACGGCACATGCTGACATTTTCAAGAAAAGTGGTATTTTTGTATCGATTTCCAATGCTGGTCGACTGACCAGCATTGGACAAAACTGACTCTTTTCAAACCCCCAATTTAAAGCTACAGTCCATCATTTGTAATTTGTGCATTTTGTTCGTTTGAAGCAACAAAAGAGTTCAAAATCTAATGAAGGATACTGAGCAACTAACCTGATGAAGTTTCAGCTAAGCTTCAGCTGTACATTCCGAAAAAAACAGCATTCTAAGATCTCAATTTCAAATCAAAAGTTACTGAGACATGTTTTGAATTGTTTTGAATTGCAGCTATACGCGGCGTCGCGCACTGATCCAATGAATTCTAACAACCGCGCGTGCGTGTGCGTCGTTCCAATACTTGTGCGCGCTGCGCTGAATAACAAAACGAACTACTAATTAAAATTTTCCTACGGTGCTTCTTAAGAACCACCGTTGGAAATGCCTTCTTTCGTTGATTACTTCAAAATGACAGCTTGCCAGAGAGAATAATTTCACAGGGAGTTTAGTTCCCTTACTATCTTTCAACCAAGTTTGTTTTTCAACAGTAATTACGCCAGTTACTTTTCAGATGGCTGCAAATGATGGACTACAGCTTTAACAGATTTAGTTTGCAATCAATTACACTCCTATGAATGGGTACAAGCAAGCTAGACTTGTTCCCTGATCCAATTCCCTGACGTCTATAAATTGCTCCATTTCATCATTTTGGGTCGGGGAACCAGTCTACAAGAACAGGATTGTTTTTTGTGGTTTTTCTAGTATCTACAAACACAAAACTTAAAACAAGTCAACATAACAATATTTGCTACAAAATACTAACCACAAAATACATTAATTTCTGAATATTACAACAAATGTTGTGTATTCCCTTTAACAAGGTAACCATATATTGTACATTTGTTGCAACTGATTGCTATTTTCTTTTGAACAAAACTAAACAACCGCAGTTTTAAAACAAGCATATACGTAGCATGTGATTAGACCTTCAATTTGTGAATAATGTACTGGACAAAAAGTTTTCAACTTTACATCTGACCTATTACAACCATATCATCATTTGAAGTTTGAATACATGTAATTCCAAACCTTTTATTTGCAGGTAAAACGTCCATCCTATCACACAAAGCCCAACAGTGAGGATGGCATCTAATGTTACAGTTCAATCAGTGTTGGAGAAGATTAGTGTGGATCATCTGGAATGCTCCATCTGCACCAACCGTTTCAGGAAGCCCAAACTGCTGGACTGTTTGCATAGTTTTTGCCTGCAATGCCTCCAAGAGCTCAGACAGAGCCAAGATCCTAGTGGTACAAAGCTGACATGTCCTCTGTGCAGACAAGAAACCATGTTGAAAGGGTCTGGGGTTGCTGATCTCCCTAATAACTTTGCATTCAGTGCCCTGGTGGAGGAAGTTACAATGCAGGAAAAGCTACTGGAAGGTCAAGGGTCAGAGATCAAATGTCAAGCCTGTGATGAGGAGAATCAGGCAATTTCAAGATGCATGGACTGTGATCATTTCCTGTGTCAAGAATGTCAAAAGGCTCATGAACGTCTAACCCTAATGAAATCTCACAAAATCTACACACTGGCTCAACTCCGATCAGGAGAGATTGTCTACAAGAGTAAACTCAGAGATGAAGTTCCCAAATGTGGCAAGCATCCAGACCAGAATCTCAATGTCTACTGTAATACATGTGAGCAAGTCATATGTCTCATGTGTACTGTTCTAGATCATGAAAAATCAAAACACTCTTTTATTGGCTTACCTGAGGCTTTTGAGAAATGTAAGAAAAAGGTAGAAGAACTTGTTGCAAAAGTTGGTAAAAGCAAAACAGAACTGAACACCACCATAGAGAAGACTTGCATATCTCTCAAGAAACTTGACATCATGTTTGCAAACACCAAAAAGAAAATCTCAGAAAAAGCTGACCAAAAGGTTGCCAAGATCCGACAGGAGGAGCAGAAACTGATAACGAAGACTGACAGGATTTACCAAGAAAGAGTTACAACATTTGAAGCTGCTCAAGCCAATAACAGCAAAGAGGTGACACAGACAGAGCACAAGCTGGAGGAGGTCAAACAACTCATGAATCAAGCAAGTTGCTATGAGATTCTGGAACTTCAGCAGAAGCTTTTGCATAACCTCAGTGAATTGACAGGGAAACAGCCAAAGCAAGTTTCTGACCAGTTGACCTTCATGGATTTTGAAGAAGATGAGAGGTCACTTGGGAGACTCATTCTGGAAGAAGAGCCAAAGGCTGCAGCAAAGCAATCACCAAGACCTAGAAGATCACGTGTGATGGAGAAATGGAAACTGAAGACTGAAGTCAAGAACTTTGAATTAACAAATGCATTGATAGCACATGTTACAGCACTCTCTAACAATAAACTACTGGCACTCTCTGAACCAAAATTCTTGTTTGAAAATACCAGTATTCCTGCCATCTTTACAGTCTCATTGCCCAACAGTCAACCTGAGCCATCTCCTATACCACAAATGCTGCAAATAAATGGCCTCAGTGATGATGTAAGGTGCATTGCAGTCAGCAAGGATGACCAGCTCCTTGTTCTAGATGGTCCAGTGGTCAAGGTCTTCAACAAGCAACATCAGCTCCTCCATCAGTTCACACCAGGTAGAGGGTCAGACAGCCAACCAATATGCCTTGCAGTGGATGACTGTAATCTGATAGCAGTGGGTTACAGAGGCAAGAATGAGATATCTCTACACAACCCAGAAGGATCCCTCATCAGGAGACTGCCTGCTCCAATGATTGGATATTATCTGACAATGTACAATCACCGCCTTTTCTACACAACATTTCAGAACAAAAGGTTGGTTTGTGCAGACTACTATGGTGCCAGTGTATTCTCAGTAGACATGACCATTAATGTGCAGAGGCGTGGGCGCCCTACTGGTGTGTGCTGTGACAGTGATTGCAGCATCTATGTTGCTGTGGGTGGATATTCAACAGGTTTTATTCTGCATTACAGTCCTGATGGCAAGTACATTGGATGTGTGATCAAGGAATGTGGTTCTCCACGTGGCATCACAATCACATCGGATGGTGATCTGGTAGTGGCTGCAGGACTGTCTGTACAGATCTATCACCGAGTGTAAGGACAGATTAATTAAACTGGAGGTATCCAGTGTATCCACCAACCACTTCCATCAGACATTGATCATTGTTATCACTGAAAAAGAACTTGAAAGTACACTCCCTCTAATAACATTCTACAATACTGTATATTTGGTTTATTTCTAAGGTCTTTGCTGTCCGTATACATGTACTTTGGAAAATCTTGGACTTCAACACCAAGCCTACTTCCTATAAAATCTTAGATCTAGTGGACCAATAATGAGAGCAAAGGAATGACCCCTCACATTGTTTGCAAATAGGGCAGAGTGTACATTTTAAAAATATTACAAACGAGAAGGAAAGTATTACCATGAGAGGCAATTCAATTTTCTCAGATTCGTCTCATTAAATGCAAAGTCAATGCATGATGTGTTTCCAAGTATAAGATATATCCCTGCTCCTGTATGAAATGTAAACATTTCGTTAAATTGTTTTATTGGAGTTTTTCAATTATTGGGAAAATTGTTGGGATTAAATGAATGCAACTTATTTTCGAATGAGAAAGACTGTGCACCTCTGTGTACACAAGACAAAACTAAATACTCAAAAGCAACCGGATGAAATATGGGTGATTTTGAACTAAAGTGATAGTTTAAAAGTAAATCATATGCAATCCCTTGGTTGTCTCTTTCACAGTGCTTTCTGAGTGCCTCATCAAATTAATATTAGTTTCATTACATTTACAACCAAGTTGAAAATGAAAACCTTGTGCATTCTACTTCCATGATACATGGATGTTTGTACATGTGGTTAGTATGATGGATGTATATTTTTAAACTGAAATCTTGTGTGTTTGCCTTTTTATTGTGATTTTTTTAAAATACTACAATAGAAAATGCAATGGAACATTCTATGAATTTGGGGTTCAGTTTTTGTTGTCCCTATACGTCAGGCATCTACGATTTTGTAATAGAAGATGCACTCCTTTATGTGTGTACTCTTCCTCCAAGAATGCTTCTGTGAATCAAATGACCTACCCAACAAATATTAATTAGTTTGAAGTCAGTTTTAATGCCACTTGAATGGCAAATTATAAATGTTGGAGGTTACAGGGACAGGAAATATGTCAAACTTTGGACCCTAAATGTATAGAATGACCTATATGTGAGAGGTTCCGCATCATTACAATAATAGTTTAGTTTATATCATAAATCATTAAATGATTGAGGCTTTTGCTTCTTTGAACGAGTATTGGTTTGCTAAATGCTGATAGACCAAGTAGTCTCAATGAAGCAATGAGCATTTACTATAATTAAAGAATATCTCTCCAAGAGAACGCAGCTTCCATGACAACAATGGCATTTCAGCAAAGATCCAAAGTCTGTTATTTTACAAATCAGCATCTCACATACATTTCAGCTGCATTTTCCACTGGGCATGTGTGACTCCTAGGGTTATTTGCATACATAATGAGGGCTGCCTATTTTATACCGACGATGCGACTCAAAAACATATATTTGTATTTTATCATTTATAGACCACTTAATTTGGAAGCCGTTGTTATTGTATCACTAGTTAGTTTATTCACTGTATATTTTGTCGAAGTCATTTTAAAAAATGTTTTGAACATATCAACAATGATTTCATGAAACAACCGTCTTTTCTCTGTTGTCATTTGTTTTTACATTGAGGACCATTTTGTTTTCGACAAAAACATAATATCAGTGGTTTCCACAACATTTATACTTGTACATAATGGTAGAGGGGATTATCAAGTAATCAGATTTGTGAACACATTTTCTCTTGATTTTTTTTTATCTCCTGATTGACTGCATTTGAATATTGTCCAAATGCTCTCAAAATATATTGAGTATGTAACTATGATCTTAGAAAATTAGTCAGGCTTGTTAAGGTCTAGTACCACGTATTGCGAACAAAAAACAAACAAACACTACAACAACACAGTTTACGGTCAGTTTTGAAAATTGCTATTTTTATCAAAACAAAAAAAAATTTAGTAAAAAGAAATCTTTTGTATGTTAAAGATCACCTCATGTGGTTTTATGTTCAGTATTTTATTGTCCTGTGAAAACTTCAAATGTCTAGAAATCCTAACCGAAAAAGTGACACATGGATGATCAAAATTTGTTGAACTTAGCAACCACTTAACACGGGAAAAATCAGAACATGGAATTGTTTTTTCCAAAATGAATGGGGCATGCCTATACAAAAAATATTTAAAGTAAATATTTCTTTAACCCTAACAACCCTGAGCCCATCAAGCTCCAACAGCGGGTTTTGCTTGATTTTGGCAGGGTTGGTACCGAACACTGGCCAGTTGGTGTTGGACTTTGATTGACTGGGTACCAAAGGCCCAGGGAGACCCTGTTGAATTTTGTGAGGTTCGGGGCAGAAGGGCATGAGATTTGTGAACACGTTGGAGTTTGAGGGAGTTCACTGGCATTTCTTCGTGGGTATGCTCACCCGCGGTCCTCAGCACAGTTTGTGGTCAAATGTGCATGTACATATTGCTTTATTTTGTTAGGTTTGGTACCATCCCTATCCAATCACTCGACAATGCATAGGCCCATCCATACCAAGTCAATCATACTCCAACAGTTGGAGTTTGCAGGTTTAGTACTGTTCCCCGTACAAGGCCTGTTGGAGTTTGGCAGTTTTGGTACCAGTGCTTACAGACCTGTATGCAGCTGTTGAAATTTGTTAGGTTTGGTATACTTTCTAGTGCAAGAGCCTAGGGGGTTAGGGTTAAATTACGGGCATGAAAACAGTTAAACTTGACATCTAACAAGTGGAAGAACTGATATCGTATGGTTGCAGGGGGTGCAGTCAAGTACCCACCACACCTATAGATAACTTATAAATATCACACATTCTATGGGAGTGAAACGTACGTGATCTGGAACTTCCTAAAGGTACCAGAGGTGTAACTACGGTTAAACTTCTAGGGGGCACCTGGGGGTTCACCAATTTTTTTTGAAGGGGGGGGGGGGCAAGGAAGGTTACATATACATTTGTTGTGTGCAATTCAAGATTTCAAATGGAGTGGGGGGGGGGGGGGGGAGAGACACATGCCCCATAGTTACACCTTTGAAAGATACACAGAAAAATGGAATTCTAACATCATGGCAGCCATTCCATGGTGACTCGCGTGACATTTGAACAAAATGTAAAGTTTTAATGCATTACTGTTGTTAACCTGGCATTTATTCAACTCAAATTAGCATGTATTTGAGTCAGGGCATTGTGAATTTATAGTTTAGTCTTTATATGATTACTTTAAAATCGCTATTTTTTCATGTATCACAGTTTCTTTGACGTGACTCGCATGACAGGATAGAAAAAGGGATTTTTGACATCCCTTGATTCAAATAGCTTTTCCTATGGATCTACCAGTGTTCTAAAAATTATTCTTACAGAACTTAAAGCTTAATACCCTCACCCAATACATGCATAAGTTGTATTGTGCCAAATACCCCTTGTTGTAAGAAATGGCCTGAAGAAAATGTGACTCACGTGACACAAATGCGTGACTCGCGTGACACAGTAGCTTTTCACTTTCACATTATAACTGTAATTTAAGTATAACGAATCAAATCATAATATTATATTAATAAAAATGATTTACCTGTGAATACCTTTTGAAAGAGTGTGAAAACTGCTATTTATCCCTTTACTTTGGCAAATGTTGGGGGTGGAAATCTGGTTTAAACACAATATCCTTAACAATGACATAGAGAGAAAAAATGTTTTGGAATTTTAGTTACGAAGTGATGTCATCAATCCATGTGTGATTATTTCAGGAAAACAGTTGTAATTCTTGGTCATGTAGAGTCACAGTTTCCTTAAATGGTAAGATCGAGCTGCAACTAATGATGCAGTTGTATCGGAACGTATACAGTACAGTCGAATCTCGTTTGTACAAACTCCTGTTAATACAAAATTCTGGTTATAACAAACATCAAGCCTTAGTCCCGACTGTGCATTTATGTGCACAATGAATGGGACTGATGTTCCTCTTAGTACAAAATTCTGATATAAGAAACAATTTGGCTAGGTCCGAACGAGTTTGTATTAACGAGACTCGACTGTATATACATTTGTAAAAAACTGATTCAATTTCTTGTTACATAACTAATGCTTTTAAAGACTTAATTCGAATTCTATAATTTAATAGGGCCTATGGCATTGTTTCTTTGTATTACATGTAAATGAAACATTCCTGGCTTGTGACCAGGCGCGGATCCAGAGGGTTTTTTTGGGGGGTCAACCCCCCCCCAGCTTTGTCAACAACAAAAAATTCTCATACAAATTCCTGAAGAATAAGTTGAACCCCCCCCCCCCCCGCGACACCCCCGAAAACATTATACTGGTCTAATGTCCGCCTGTTCAAAATATGGTACACCATTCTGTAATGTGTTAATAATCGTCGAATTTGAACAGCGCCCCCGATTGAAATTGGTACCAGCCCCCCCACCCCCACCCCCGTCCCCCCCCCAGTTTTTATTTTACGGAAGCGAGTGTCCAGAGAAAAAAACGTGTGTACATTTTCAGATTTTTTGGCTGATGAACCCCCCTCCCCCCTGCGAAAATTCCTGGATCCACCCCTGGTGACTCGCGTGACATACATCATGTGTGACTCGCGTGACATTCTTGAGATAGTTTTTTCTACAAGGAATGTAGAGCAAATAAGAATATTCATACTTTTATTGATAGACCACCACTATTTCATTTACAAATATCAAACACTAGCTGAATCCCTCTCTAGTTATTAAGTAATCTGAAAAAAAAGTCCTTTTTTGTGACTCGCATGACATATTTTTGAGGGTGTTTTCACGATGTAATAGTGGGAAAATACTGAAGACATTTCGAAAATTCTCAATGTTTTATCAAATAGACTGGAATAGCTACCAAATGTATGCAGATAAAGCACAATCTTATGAATGAGCTTCAATTACTTCCTCAGTTTGTGATTTATACCCCTGACCCTCCGTTTCGCCCACAAAATTCATCCATGTTCAGGAGGCTGAAATTTTAATTCAAATGATTTATTTTTAAAAATCTTTTGAGATTTAGATGGTTTCAATATTCCTCTTATCAAATATAACTGACAAAAATTTATTCCTTTCACTTCAATTTTTGAGTTTGGTGATGACCCTTACATGGAATGGCTGATATCAGGTTTAACAGTCCCTTACATATTTAAAATTAAAACTAGTTACGAACCAATAAAATATTTGGATGGTATCACCCCCATTTATTGCCTAATGTTGCAGTCCACTCTTTTCTGAATAAAGTGAAATGCAAAATTGTTTTGTAGGAATGAAGCCTTAACACTAGTCTGAGTATCACCCGTTGTATCACCCTCTCTGTTTCTGGCCCAACGTCTGATATATCTATGCATGCAAATTAATGCGACCCCACGCGCCAGCCATGAGTCGACATGACATCATTTCATTCTCAAATCTGTACGTAGCTGTTCATTGGTCAATTTTGATGCCATGTTTTTGTCATACAGCAACGGACATAGAGATCCAATAAAACATGACATTGGGTTTTAAAACTGTTAACATGCACAAGTGGGCATTCACATTACGCGCGTTATTTCAAATATTATGTGATGATCATTCGAAGTCACAGAACGTTTTGACACAGGCTGTTTTTGTTAACACAATTTATAACATAAAAGTATAGTCATGTTATTAGATGTACATGACAAAACCAAAGACCCGATATAGAAGGTACCCACTGACGAATGGTCAGAATCTCGAGGTCAAGATGCAGTCTTGTTTTGCATAATAATCACCAAATCTCTCTTCCTGTGCAAGGAGATATTATATAAACTACCTTAGCACCCATTAATCCTACAATTTAGAACAATTCACAATGTAGTGTGAGTGTGCAGACAGGTGTTTGCCTCAAGAGGCCACTTTCCAACTTAACAGTCTATTTAAAAGTATACTAACTTCTACAAAATGAACTTACCTGTACATGGAAACTTGTACATTGGGGAATCTGTTCTTGTTTTTGCAAACAGGTTTCTTGGCTTCCTCACAGTTGACTGCCACTGACATTTCATATAGCACCTACATTTCAAAGTGAACAAATTGACAATACATATTACATTACATTTTCTCTTTCTAGCTTGGACTTCAATTACAGTTAACAATTGTTGACAGGTGTGATGTGGGATATGAC
The DNA here is from genome assembly GCF_015706575.1 of Patiria miniata. Classification (NCBI taxonomy): domain Eukaryota; kingdom Metazoa; phylum Echinodermata; class Asteroidea; order Valvatida; family Asterinidae; genus Patiria; species Patiria miniata. The sequence goes on from NW_024037058.1 coordinate 5,661,434, forward strand.
AACACCCTAGGTGTGCATTTCATCTCTGGTGCTATGCACCCCGAGGAGGTTCAAAACGGCATATCCCACATCACAGCAGTCCATTGTTTTGTTACATCATATCAGAAGTCAATATGATAAAAGCTTGTAACTTACAATGCAAGAAATATTAAAAATCAGTGCCGTGTAACCGGTGAAAACTGAAGGCTTACCCACCGGACATGAGACTGAGTGGTTGTGCATACATTGCACTCAGCTCAGTCCAGCGCGCGTACAGGTCCTACACTCCCCCGCGCAACACGCATTGTACATGTATATGAGGTTAGCCATTGTACATATGTTTTTAGACTAGACATGTGGCCATTCTCAACCAATGACATTACAGTATCTGAGCACACAACATATTAAACATATCAAGTTATGTTTTGCTGGCTTAAACGTTGAGGCCATCAGCTGGATGTTAAAATTTGTTCGTTTCACTCAAGCAATCGCGGGTCTAGATTTTCTTGACAGTTCTACTGAAATACACTACCAAAGAACGATATTGTAGAAGTTCTCCACATTTCGTCCTGCAGTTTTTGATAATTGACTCGAAAAAGCGCACTTTTTGTTCATTGTGGAAGTTCAAAAATGTACCGTGCTACGTAAAAAAAATCATTCGCGTATGACACAATCATACCACGTGACGTGAACTGTCTTATAAGACATCAGATAGGAAATTGTAGGTCATGACACCCAACAAACATGGCGACGTCCATTGCCGATGGTGAGTCAACATTTCACATAAACATCAACCGATGCAAGTGTATTTGTTTTAATGCATATAGAATCTGTCAAGTTTACGGGAAAAAACAAAGGATCCTATGTCCGGGGATATTAGGCCTATAAGTTCACTGCCAAAGAGGGGATTGCAGAGTTTCAACATCAGTATTTCAAATTGCACCTCACAAACATAAATTTGTGATGACTACATGTACATGATGATGTCAAGAATCCTACTACGAAATAGAATTTAGAATTCAGAATTTTCTGTTTGCGAGATATGGCTTTAGGTTTAAAAATTCATAAATTCATTACAAATCATACAATCATGTCATAGTGATGTCACATCGATTATGTACCATCTAAAACACATCCCGGTCTACCTACATACCAAATTGGCAAGATTACCATATATGCGAAGTTCACTAATTTTCCTCTGTATTGACTAACAAGCCCCCAGATAGCAATTTCATGTCATCAAAGTCAATTTGAGCAGTGAGAAAATACAAGCATTTTCTTAGAAAACACTTAGAATTTTTCAGTCCAATCTCATATGGTTTGTACACAGGGTGTTGAGTGAACTTCGTATGGAAATCTTTCCACCAAATCTCAACCAATCGGACTTGTAGTTCTCTAGATACATGCAGGAACTTAAAATGTGCACAAATAGAGATGATGTCACGTGACCCCTGATGACATCATGATGACGTCACTCTTCTGGAGACGAGTTTACTATGGAGTCTATGCATAAGTTGAGAAGGGAAAACAACTTTTTCTTTATTTTACATGTACCAAAAGTACTTGGTGGAATAAACCATGTACAAAGTACAGATGGTTGGAACTTAATTGATCATTTTGTTCAAGATTTCTAGGTGAAAGAAGATCATCATTTTTTTCAAACAAAATTGCCTGTTCATTGTAATTTGACACCTGTTCATGTCATCATGACATCAGAGTAATATGCAACATTAAAGATGAGGGTCGATATATGTCAAAAGTTACAAGTTCATACCATATACCGTTAAGGAGAAAACCTGAGGTGAATTATTGTCCAGAAAAAAAAAAAAATGAAAGAAAGAAGATTTATCAGAACAATAAACAGTGGTCGGGTTGTGCGCGGCCACTCAATAAGTACGCGACAAACTTGTACGCAGGACAACTCGTATGCGGACAAACTCGTACGCGGACAAACTCCTACACGGGCCAACTCATACGCATGAGTAGACTAGCGTAGTACAAGTACATGTGATGTACTTAAACTTTTTTTCGGGTCACATGGATAGAGCCCATTAGGGCAAGAATTACACACATGAACATGGACATCACTAACTTTCCCTGTAGTGCCATATACAATGCGTTGGTAGATAAAAGCCATAAGCGTTTTTGAATGATCGCTGTATGATGTCTGTTCAATAGTGGTTGAATTTCACTGATTTTCGACCCAAAAAATATGTGTGAGTATGATTGAAGCCCCATTACCTCGTCTTTGATACGTGGAAATGCCAGTACATGTCGGTGCTTTCAAAGGTATTTTTGTCAAGTATTTTGCGTGATTTTTGTGGTGAACTTTGACAATATTTCCGTTGTGGGATGCTAGTACGACAGACCAACTCCCAAATAGCAAAAAAGGAGTTCTAGCGCCCCAGTGAGTGGGACTAGGTTTAGAGTATGGGAAAAGTTCCGTACTCGATCGTCAATTTATCTGCTGAAAAACATATTAATTGTCACCTCACCTTGTCATTTGAACCAAGAGAAACCCAGGAAGCTGTGTAAAGGTGAAAAAAATTTACTCAAAATGTGTTTTAGAGCACATTTTGGATGCATACGTCGTGCAGAACTAACTTGAAGCAGCCGGTCAAAACTGATTGTAGTGGCTGAAAGACAGCGGTACGTTATACGCATGACATCAACAACCATGACGTCGCATGAGCCTGCCAATGATAGTGCAATACGTCATTATGAATATTTATTTTCTCATGAATATTTAGTTTATTTCAATGGCTACTTCAAATACGTCCAAAGATTAATTATTGCAACAGCGATCGTGCGCGGCCTAGCAGTTAAGAGTCTCGTGTATCAAGCAAGCGTCGGAGGTTCGAAGGAGAGGGTGAGAGTAGAGGAGGGAAAGTGGAGGAATAACCATAAAAGATGTAACTTTTGGCGCTAGAAAATTAATTTTAAAAAGTGGCGATCGAGTACGGAACTTTTTCCCAGAGTATTAAATAAACCAAGGTTTCACTCACCTATATGGTGTTATTCACATGTAGACTGCAGATTAGCTCAAGTCAAGCAGCAATCCTCCAAATTATTATAAAAGTCTAGACTCAATCCTTGCACTGCACTGGCAGTTCATTTAAATTCAACTTCATAACGGCAAGCACCTCGTCATGGGGCAACGAAGTTCGAGTTCGAAGTGACCAGTCAAATCTCAGTTCATTGGTTTTCCCGTGCTGCCGTGCATCACTTGATATGCTGAAGTGCGGTCTCATCAGGCTCGTCATGCAGACCCTGCTGGGCCGCTGTCCCGGGAGGAATCCGTTCCGATTCGGTGGGGAGGCCTCTCTGTTCCCGGAGTCAATTCGAGATTTGTGAGCTTTATGTAGCTCAATTTAAACGAATTCCACTCGCCAAGTTGGTGCAGAAGACTCACCAAGCACTCAGTAAGTTGTTGACAAACCTGTAAACGTGTAGCTGGCTGCATAGAAGCAGAAGTAGAAGCAGAAGTAGAAGTAAATAAATCCTCGGCGCGAAGGAGGTACAAAAACAGAAAACAGACCAGATTGTGTGGGCGAACGGTACAAGAAGTCCCAGCCAGAGTACAGCTGCGTGTTTGCACGTTCATCATGGTAGTCTGGTTCCCAGACCAAAAGATTCTGACTACTTCTCACGAGTTCTATTCCTGATTATTTGTTTATTGTTGATCGAAATATTTACACGACTTGCATTTGTACTTTTGAACGTCGCCTAAGACGTCGACTCAATTTAAGAGCGCCCCCTGTTGAGCACTTCGGCATAATTTTGTTGGTATAAAGCGCGCGCCACGTGTATATTAAGTAATTTCAAATTACAGGCAACAACGCCCCCATTCCCTTGATTGGATTTGGGTTTCGGATATAGCGCCCTCTAACGATCTTATGCGGTGGACAACAAAAAAGCAATTTAGTGCCCTCTATCTATTGTGCAGAATGAATTTTGAAGTGAATATTTAATAATTACAAAGATCATGGAACAAAACAAACATTGTGAACTGATTAAAAGTTAATTGGATGATTTTTTTTTAATTTCATTTTAAGAAGGCTCAATTTAACATAATAATGCTGACATATTCCAGAGAGAAACAAAACAATTGTTTCTATAATATGTTTGGCTTCTTTTAACACTATTAGATAATTAGACATCTAGTCAGTCAAGGTTTTTCGTTTCTTTTTTTCTCTGGGGTGGAGTTCAAAGACTCCGTTTATTCCAATTCATCTCTGCATATCACAACAAAGAACAGATAACTAACAAACAAAATAAAGCAAAAAAAAAAAAAACTTCAAACAAACAATTAAGAGCTAATGGAAAAAAAATAGAAAACAATTAATATACCAATATAAACCTCATAAAACTGGAAACATATCAACAGAAAACGTTAAGGCATAACATTTATAAGTAAACAAAATTCAAAACAAAAAACAAAAGTTATTTAGCAAATAGAAACATCAAAAGACAATAGACACAGATACACATGCAAAAATTACATCTAGGCGTGTCACCTTTTTCTGTGGTCGATCCCTATATGTTTGTGTTCCATAAAAAAGTCACATTTTGTGCTTTTTAAAGATCACCTTTGACCTCATTCACATCCAGCAAGAATTGGAGCTATTTCTGGTATAGCAGCTGCATTGTAGCCATAGACAAGCCAAATTTACAATAAACTTAAGACGACTAGAATTAAGCCTAAGGGCCAAATCGTCCTGATATTTCATTGAAATTTCCAGATATTTCTTGAGAAAGGTAAACGATGATTGTGAACATTTAGCCCTATAATTCCAACATGTTTTTATCCAGAATGGCTTAAGAAGCATAATGAACATTTATAAAGCACCAAAATTTGCCGAAAAAATACACTCAAGGTGCTTTACAAAATTAAAAAATAAACCATTATTATAATAATTAATTAAGAAACAAAATTGTACTTAACGTAACAAGGTGTGAAAATATCAATACAAAGAATTAAGATGTCAAAAGATAAAAATAGTAAACAAAAATGCTGAATGAACACACAACTCACTAAACGCAACAAAACATGAAAAATGCACTACAACAAAATCAACATATACCCCCTTAAAAATAAAAAAACTGCAATTTTTACAGAAAGGAATCATATAGGAAAAAATATATAAGTATCCAAATTAAAAACATCCATTATATACACATATAAAATTATACAAACACACATGCAAATTACCAATAAAAACCCATAAAGACCTTGAACGAAAGAATTGATGATATAACAGAAACAAGCAATTTTTGTGTGATCGCATGCCAATGACAAATCCAATACATTTTTGAAGAAACTTATCATTCTATTGAAGCTACAGATTGATCTGCACTGATAGAATATTGTTTCATACAAAAGGAAAAATGATCACTGCATTCTGAAAGAACAGGTATTACAATGTGTTTTACAACAGACCAAAAGTATTTGACTGGACCACACAGAATGTGCATGAATGTGTGTTTTAGTAAGTGATGCCACTGTACCATATTATGAGCATAAATTTTGTCGGGTGCCAGGAAGAAGGTCGTAAGTTGGTCAAAAGATCAAATTCAGGTATTTCGGGTAATCTTTAAAGCTTGGAAATATCTTTCATTTGATATATATTGTCTCAAGGGGCTACGTCATTCTGATGTAATTAACAGTAAACAAACGACGGAAGGAGGTTTTTCATTATTTGTGCCCAGCAAAAGGTCGTAAGCGTGTAATTGTAATGTAACAAAACAAGTTTGAAGCGTGCTAATGTCCCACCTAGATGGGTACACAAAGCCAGGTTTGTTCCCAGCAAAGGGGCGTTAGGATTTAACATGCCCCTTCAGTGCACGTTTAATGCAGGGCGAGTTCACGTTTTAGGCAGATGGAGTTCCCAGTAAAAGGTTGAAAGCGGATCAATTTAAATAACTTCAAAATTAAGTAATATTTTGAAATAAAAATATTCAATATGATTTTCAATATTAAATACTTTCATGGGCCCAAATTTCAGCCTGATGTGATTTTTCATTTAGAAATGGAAGCACAAAACCTTTCAACTCGATTATCTCCAAAAGTGCGTTTTGCGTGCCTGGGCTGCTTACATCATTTTCCTTGGCACACAACGATTTCAAGATGGCAGCACCCCATGCAGGGGGTCATAGCCAGGTCAACTTATTCCACTTCTCCAAACCACTACCTCCATCTTGGGGTGGGGGAAACTCAAACGAGACCGAGAACAGATTCAAAGGCGGGGACAAATCGAGCGAGGTCTTGTAGACTGGATTGAACAAGTTGATGGTGGACTTTGCTGCGGCCCCGCCCACTGCCCCGCCCACATCAGCATAACAATTATTATCACTGTCACTGATGGTGGACTCTGCTATGGCCCCACCCACTGCCCCGCCCTCAGCAGCATAACAATTGTCATCACTGGCGTCGATGGTAAACTCTGTTATGACCCCACCCACTGCCCTGCCCACAGCAGCGTAACTATTGTTATCACTGGCATTGATGGTGGACTCTGCTGTGGCCCCACCCACTGCCCCACCCACAGCAGCATAACATTTGTCATCACTGGCATTGATGGTGGACTCTGCTGTGGCCCCACCCACTGCCCCGCCCACAGCAGCATATCATTTGTCATCACTGGCATTGATGGTGGACTCTGCTGTGACCCCGCCCACTGCCCAGCCCACAGCAGCATAACAATTGTCATGGCATTGATAGTGGACTCTGCTGTGGCCCCGCCTGCTACCCTGCCCACAGCAGCATAACATTTGTCATCACTGGCACTGATGGTGGACTCTGCTGTGACCCCGCCCACTGCCCAGCCCACAGCAGCATAACAATTGTCATGGCATTGATAGTGGACTCTGCTGTGGCTCCGCCTGCTACCCTGCCCACAGCAGCATAACATTTGTCATCACTGCAGGGGTTGCCCTTAACTTTTTTTTTGACTGGCCAGCCGGACCAGTTGGCTAGAATTTTGACTGGTCCGCCAGGTTTTTGACTGGTCCGTCTTATACAGCGTGTACCCACCAGTTAATCAGTTTCACATAAGTCATAACAAGACTATTGTCATCAACACCCATGTCATCATGTCACCTGAGCAATAGAGGTCTATTTTCTTCCCCCATGATCTGAGGCCGCAAAAAAATATATAGTTCTGCCTCAGATTACATGCCTTTTAAAAATAGGGTCGGTTGGTCGGATTTTTGGGTTTTTGGGGGGCCATTTTTTTTATGCCGCTTGAATGGGGTATTCAATTAGGCCTCAGTATGCGAAGTTTTAGCCTGATTTTATTTTTATTGCACTATGAAAGCTATACACAAAAAAAAATAGTTCTGCTTCCGATTACATGCCTTTCAAAAATAGGGTCGGTCGGTCGGAAATTCTTCTCTTTTTTGCCAATTTTTTTATGCAGATTGAATGGGGTATTCAATTATATGCGAAGTTTTAGCCTGAACTAGTTTCATTGCACTACGAAAGCTATACACGAAATGGCAACAAAAAGTGAATAAAACCAAAGGCTTTAATTTTTGTTAATATATTTACGCTCGATAATTTCAAAAAATAATGGAAAATTCAGGTCGTTCGCACCATATGCACAATGCTAGTCAAGACGCGGGGAGCTGGCCGAAACTCCGAGGTGTGTGATGCGTGCATGTGTGGTGAGCGGCCCACCATGGGCCGACAGACCCAGTGGCGTCACCAGACTTTTCAGTCTGGGGGGGCACAGGGGGGGGGGGGCACCAGCATTTGATGGGGGGGGGGCACTTAGGTGGATACGGATCGCCGTCCTGGGGGAGGGGTCTAAGCCCCCTCCCCTTTGGAAAATTTTCGCATACGGAGGATTGGCTAGATGCAAAATGGTGCCACATTTGATGCTAAATTCGATCTGAAGATATCTCCAGAAATTGCTATTTTCGAGGTAATGATTTTAACAACGCGCAAATTTTTTTTTTACCAACCAAAATCTCAGATGGGGGGGCACTCGGGGGGGCACTAGGTTTTCCAGGGGGGGCACGTGCCCCCCCTGGCCCCCCCTTGGCGACGCCACTGGACAGACCCGTTTTTACCGTCAAAAATTTCGGGAAACACGGGGCATGTATCACTCCAAATACGAGTAGTGCGATCTCAAAATGAACTCATGAACACAGAAAATACATACACAGATAAGCTTGATCAATTTTGTAAATTAACTTGCAAAAATGTTCTTTCTCCATCGGTGTTTTCTTGGCATTTTTACGATGTCGAATCCGACCAGTTGACAGAGCACGTGCCTGGCGTCTGCACAATGCATAGCCATGCTAGTGCTGTCAATCGCTACTCCTAGAACTAAAGTATGAGGCTCCACGTAGTGGAGCCTCATAGATTAAGAACCCCGCAAAATTGTTTTCAGCACAAAACACTAATCAAGTACAAAAACGTCCATCAAAATGCAGAAATTTCCAACAGAACCGCTGCACAGTTTGCCCCCAAACTCCGTACTACACCTCATGACATACTCACAAATTATGCGCAGAACAAATATCGCTGGATTTTGTCTTTTTGGGGGCTAAAATGATGAAAAATATGCCCTTTCCGCACTGAGCCAACCTGACACTTGAAACGTGCACGATGATTTTCGGTTCGCTCGGAGCGCGCCGCGGGGGGTACGGTACAAGCGAAATGATAGTATGCGCATGCGTACAAGTGCTTGTACCGTACCCCCCGCGGCGCGCTCCGAGCGAACTGAAAATCATCCTGCACGTTTCAAGTAGCTCAGTCCGGAAAGGGCATATTTTTCATCATTTTAGCCCCAAAAAAGACAAAATCCAGCGATGTTTGTTCTGCGCATATTTTGTGAGTATGTCATGAGATGTGGTACGGAGTTTAGGGGCAAACTGTGGAGCGGTTCTTTGGGAAATTTCTGCATTTTGATGGGACGTTTTTGTACTTAATTAGTGTTTTGTGCTGAAAACAATTTTGCGGGGTTCTTAATCTATGAGGCTCTAGGAGTAATCGATCGCATAGCCGTGCACAGACTAGTTACCGCATTTTCATCGTGTCTTTTAAATTGGCGCGGCGGGAACCAGTCATCGCCGCATTGAGCTGGGTTTACGCACATGATGAAAGTCACCGTGACATCGAGTTGCGAAGTAGTCATATCGCGAAGCGAATTTGTAAAAATAACGGAGGTTTCTTTTGAAAAAAATAGCGAATGTAAGTAAGAAACCAAATAAATACAACAACCATTTTTTTGACGCAGATTTATTTGGCTGGCCAGCCGGACCACTTGGCAAGGTGTTTCAGCTGGTCCGCCGGCAATTCAACTGGCATTTGGCCAGCGGACCACCGCTAAGGTCGAACCCTGCACTGGTACTGATGGTGGACTCTACTGTGGCCCCGCCCACGGCAGTGAAACAATTTTCATCACTGGCGTTGCCGGGCCGATCCTGGGAGCACTGGTTTGGGGGGTGGGGAGGGGGGATAGTCATCTGGTAGGAGGACTGGCTCCTTGTCCTCTTACCCTTGACCTTTCTGATGACCAGAGTGATGAGGATGATGACAATAATGAGGAGGACTAAGCAGCGGTAACGGCAATCACTGCAATCATCAGTCCATTTGCCAGGCCTAAAACAATAACATGTAATATGTTATAAATTATATTTTTAGCTTTGCATTTTTTCGTTGACAATGCGTTGGAGAAGTTTTCATGGTCATTAGAGCCATTAGATCCAGAATTCCAAAATTGTATCGCTGCATTGCTGAGGAAGTGTCCAATTCTTGTTTTTTTTAATAATGTTGCACGGATTCCAAACGACCCAGGAATTAGTGCTGCATTCCCCACTTAAGTTCATGCATGTCAGTGAAATATGATATCCATGGGAATGTCACATGTACACCCAGATGCATAAATGTCAGGTGAATATGAATATTCATATCCTCCTGACTCATAGCCAATCAGAGTGCTCCATCCAATGTTGGTAGCACGTCCATGCCTTGTGTACAATGGGGTTGCAGATTATTCCAGTTGGTAATTGGAATCAACGTACACACATATGAGGTCAAGGATGCAGGTATCGTTCCTGCGTGTTATTATACCATGCACTTCACATAACCCCAGGACGTTATGTGGTAGTCAACGCCGGGACGTTATGAGGTAGTCAACGCTGCTGGTACAGTACGGTGTGCTATGTGGCAGGCGGACCAAACCCGGCCAATATTACAGACTTGACTGAAGTCTAGGCTATGAGATTGGCCCATTATACCTGAGTGAGTTCTGTAGCTGCATATGGTTCCTTCAATGCTTGACAGCTCCAAGGCAAAGCGCATGTGTTGCATCCTGGCCATGGCTTCCTGAAATGTTAAGAAAGAAAACCATACATAAAAGATCAACATCTATGATTAAGCAACTTTGGCAATCAAACCATCATACTAGGCTGCAGCACACAGACAAATTGTGGCAATTCTTGAAAGGACATTTGTGATGAAATTAGTTTATGAACACATTTTGTGCAATTTTTTATTCCTCTTTAATGAATTATCTATTTCGCATTCCTTTTTATTGAAAAATGCACTTCTTATAAGCATTTCACAAAATTCCTCGCTCATTGAAATCATTTGTGGGAAAGGTTTGCTCATTGGCTTACTGCCATGTACTGACACAACAAATCACCAAAGAAATCACCAAAGAAAAGAAAATTTATGCCAGCAAACTTTCCAAAATTCTAGCAACTTCTTGTGCTGAAATAGATGTAACATTGAGGTATCCGCCCAGAATGACATCACAGTTTTGCTCATGAATATGGAATTTTGCATTAACATAAAAACAAAGAACACCAAAATACCCTTGAAAATATCTTGGAATAACGAAAATTGAAAATAAGGAAGGACACAAAGGTGCATTATCAAGGACTGCATTAAAAAGAATTCCATTGCATGGCGGGTCCTTTCAAAAGTTTCTTCTTTTCTAAGGATTCTATGCACTACTCTTCTGCTGTAAGCCATGCACCTAAATAAACCTATGCGCTTGTGGATATTAATGAAAAGGAGTAAGCATACTCTGTGTGAGGACCAGTGTGTAAATTACATACCGTGTGAGGACTACAAGACTATGTATTAAAGTCCTCAATCTGTTGTTGAGAACAGTTCTCGCATGTACAGTTCTCGCATGTGTGTTTGTGTGCTTCGTCTATGGGAGAATTAAAGGTAGAGTACCGTAATTTTCGGAATATAAGCCGCGCGGCGTATAAGCCGCAGCACGCAAAAATCTGCAAATTAAGATTTGAAGTCGGCGTATAAGCCGCACCGGCGTATAAGCCGCACCGACCGCTGCGGTTTCAATTTTGTAAGGCCTCCAAATTTTAGTTTGGTAGATCATTTGCGGCTATCCAAAAAGTAACTGACAAAATTATTGTTGAAAGCTTACTTGGTTTAAATATAGTAATGGCGATAAACTCCCTGTGAAAGTATTCTTTCTAGCATGCTGTCATTTTCAGAAAACAGTAAAAGGCGGCAATTTCCAAAGAAACATCAAGTAAGTAGTAAGGTTTGTAATTTGAAGAATCTGTGAACGGGTGCGTGCAAGCACTGACATGTCACACAAGCACGCGCCATTGCTAACTATTATTTATCGGTTCGTTGCGTGGCATCGCATAGCTGCAATCAGCTGAATGAGAACATGTCCCGGATGCTGATTTTGGGCGCAATTCAAAACGTGACTCTGCAACTTTGTTAAACATCTGCATATTTTGAGCACTTTTGTAGCATTAAGCAAAAAAAGTGCCTCAATGACAGGACCTCTCTTACCCTTATGACTCTACGCCCCGCCCTTTTTGAGCACCCATATACCGATTTCAAATAGTCTTAGACTGACACCACATTACTGCTGTTGTGTTAGTACCTGTTCATCAGTCTGTGATGTGTAGAGGTGGGCGTGGCTCTCCCCAATCTCAGCATTCATCTCAGCAATGGACCAATCAGCCTATGGAGGGCACAAAATATGAATGAATATTCAAATTGAGTGATGCATGCACTGAACTGGGATGCAATAAAAGAGAAAGCCTTAAAAATGTGAGTTTTGGAAATTTTGTAACAAAGCACTGCTGATGCTGAATCACTGAAAAAAAAAAAGTAACAAGTTTTGTTATGATGAATACAATTTAAATGATATATGCAAGAGTAGTGCTGTTGAATGCTATTGATATGCATGTAAAACACCAACCGCATACTAGCTAAAAATGTTGATAAATATTAAGAAAGTCAAGGAAAATAAAACCCACAACAAAACAAAACTACGTTCCAAAACTAAGTACTGTCAGTTCATTTTTTACCTCTTTATTTTTGTTTATTTTTCTTCTACACAGCAGACTTGAGTATCCATGGTTTCAATCAGAGGGGAAGGCGGGACAAGTCCCCCCTCCCAACTTTTTTAAAGTCAGGGGATATCATATCGTTTGTGTCCCCCCCCCCCCCCCCCCACACACACACTTTTTTAGCCTCCAAATTAAAATTGTTGCCAACATAATGATTCTATAGCTCACATTAGCTGATGACTCAAAACTGTAAAGGTCTATCACCGAGTGTAAGGACAGATTAATTAAACTGGGGCTATCCATGCAGTGTATCCACCAACCACTTTCATCAGATATTGAACGTTGTTATCAATGAAAAATAACTTCAAAGTTCATTCCCTCAAAAAACATTCGACCATACTGTGTATTTGGTTTATTTCTAAGGTCTTTGGTCTCTGTATGTGTTGACTCTAATACCTCAACCACTTCCCCTTTGGAAAATCTTTGACTTCAACACCCAGCCTACTTCCTATAAAATCTTAGATCTGGTGGTCTAATATGAGAGCAAAGGAATGACCCTTCACATTGTTTGCAAATAGCACAGTGCACATTTTTAAAGAACTACAAATGAGAGGGAAAGTATTACCAATGAGAGGGAAAGTATTATCCATGAGAGGGAAAGTATTACCAATGAGAGAGAAAGTATAACCACGAAAGGCAATTTAGTTCAATTTTCTCAGATTTGTCTCAGCAAATACGAAGTCAATGCATGATGTGTTTCCAAGTACCCTGCTCCTGTATAAAATGTAAATATTTACTTAAATTTTTTTATTCGAATTTTCAAGTATTGTGAAAACTGTTTAGTTTAAATGAATGGAACTGTTTTTCCAATGAGAAAGATTTTGCACATCCATGTACCTGTGACAAAAGTAAATTATCCCAAAGCAACTGGATGAAATGTGTGTGATTTTGAACTAAAGTGATAGTTTAAAAGTAAATCATATGCAATACCTTGGTTGTCTCTTTCACAGTGCTTTCTGCGTGCCTCATCAAATTAATATTAGTTTCATTACATTTACAACCAAATTGAAAATGAAAACCTTGTGCATTCTACTGAAATGATACATGGATGTTTGTAAATGCAGTTAGTATGATGGATGTACATTTGTAAACTGAATTTTTTTTTTTTTTTGCCTTTCTTAATTTTTTTTTTTATAAACTTTTAAATACTTCAATAGAAGATGCACTTGGAACATTCTATGAATTTGGGGTCCACTTTTTCCTGTCCCTATACGTCTGACATGTACGATTTTGTAATTGAAGATGCACTCCTTTATGTGTGTACTCTTTCGTCCAAGAATGCTTCTGTGAATCAAATGACCTACTCAACAAATATTAATTAGTTTGAAGTCATTTTTAATGGCACTTGAATGGCAAATGATAATTTCGGATGTGCAGGGACAGGAAAATGTCAGCCTTTGGATCTTAATTGTATAGAATGACCTAGTTGTGAGAGGTTCCGTATCATTACAATAATAGTTTAGTTTATTCCATAAAGGATTGATGCTTTTGCTTCTTTGAATGAGTATTGGTTAGCTAATTAATGCTGATAGACCAAGAAGTCTAAATGAAGCAATGAGCATATGCTTTAATTACAGAATATTTCTCCAAGAGAACGCAGCTTCCATGACAACAATGGCATTTCAGCTAAGACCCAAAGTCTGTTATTTACCAATCAGCATCTCACATACGTTTCAGCTGCATTTTCCACTGGGCATGTGTGACTCCTAGTGTTATTTGCATACATAATGAGGGCTGCTTATTTTACACCGATGAAGCGACTCAAAAAGATATATTTGTATTTTATCATTTATAGACCACTTAATTTGGAAGCCGTTGTTATTGTATCACTAGTTAGTTCATTCACTGTATATTTTGTCGAAGATATTTTAAAAACGTTTTCTGAGAACATATCAACAATGATTTCATGAAACAACTGTCTTTTCTCAGTTGTTGTTTGTTTACATTTAGGACCATTTTGTTTTCGACAAAAACATAACATCAGTGGTTTCCCCAACATTTATACTTGTACATAATGGTAGAGGGAATTATCAAGTAATCAGATTTGTGAGCACATTTTATCTTGTTTTTTTTATCTCCTGATTGACCGCATTTGAATATTGTCAACATGCTCTCAAAATATATGGAGTATGTAACTATGATCTTAGAAAATTAGTCAGGCTTGTCAGTCAGGCTAGTCATTCAACACTGTTTAGTCAGCTTTGAAAATTCTTCTTTTTTATCAAAAAAAAAATGTAGTAAAAACAAATCTTTTGTATGTTAAAGATCGCCTCATGGGGTTTTATGTTCAGTATTTTATTGTCCTGTGAAAACTTCAAATGTTTAGAAATCCTAAGCGAAAAAGTGACGCATGAATGATCAAAATTTGTTGGCACCTTAGCAACCACTTTACAAGGGAAAAATCAGAGCATGGAATTGTTTTTCCAAACTGAATGTCTAGCAATAGCATTTTTAGGGCATGCTTATACAAACAATATTGAAAGTAAATATTTCTTTAAATCATGGGCGTAAAGACAGTTGAACTTGACATCTAAAAGTGGAAGAACTGTGGCGTATGGTTGCCGAGGGTGCAGTCAAGTACCCACCACACCTATAGATAACTTATAAATATCACACATTCTATGGGAGTAAAAAGTATGTGATCTGGAACTTCCTAAAGGTACCAGCGGCGTAACTAGGGTTAAGCTTCTAGGGGGCACCTCAGGGTTCATTAAATTTTTTTGAAGGGGGGGGGGGAGCAAGAAAGGTAACATATAATATTTGTTGTGTTCAATTCAAGATTTCAAATGGAGTGGGGGGGGGGGAGGAGAGACACGTGGACCATAGTTACTCCAATGAAAGGTATAAAGAAATAAGAATTGTAACGTCACATCAAGTTTTAACAGTCCCTTACATATTTACAATTAAACTAGTTACGAACCAATAAAAGGTGTGAATGGTAGCAACCTATTTAACGGCCTAATGTTGCAGTCCACTTTTTTTTTAATGAATTGAAATACAAAATGGTTTAGTAAGAATGAAGCCATAACACTAGTCTGAGTATCACCCATTGTATCACCCTCTCTGTCTCTGGTCCAAGGTCTGATATATCTAAGCATGCAAATGTATGTGACCCCGCGTGCCAGCCATGAGTTGACGTGACATCATTTCATTCCTAAATCTGGACTTAGCTGTTGATTGGTCAATTTTGATGCCATGTTTTTGTAATACAACAACGGACATAGAGATCTAATAAAACCTGACATTGGCTTTCAAAACAGGAACGCTGACCGTGGGTGAAACTTGAATGCACAAGAGGGCATTCTCATTACGTCTGTTATTCAAAATACTATATGATGATAATTCAAAGTCACAGGATGTTTGGGCATCGCGTAACGTATCGATACAGTCTGCTTGACGTAGGCTATTTTTGCTAACATAATTTACAACGTAAAAGCATAGTATATGTCGTGTCTAGGTTTTATTAGATGTACATGACAACGGGTTACCGAATTAGACCCGATATAGAAGGCGCCCGCTGAATTGTCAGAATATCGAGATCAAGACACAGTCTTGTTTTGCATTAATTACTTGCCGAATCTGCTTGCATATCATAGACCCTTGCTATGCATGAGGATATTCCATGGACTACCTTAGCACCCATCCCCCTACAATTAAGAAAAATAACAGCGTTGCTGTTGAAACCCCTCAGCCGGAGTCAAGTTATCATCCGGAAACCATGGTGACCTCGACCTTTGACCCCAGAACCAATCCCAACATGCCATGTACCAATGGGAAACCCCCTACTGAAGATAGACCCCAAAATTTCATGTCTAACTCAAGTTATCATTCGGAACCATTTACATTTAACTCACCACGGTGACCTTGACCTTTGGCCTTTGACCTTTTGACCCCAAAACCAATCCCAACTTGCCTGTACCCAAGGGCAACCCCCTACCAAAGTTAGATATCAAAATCTCATTTCTAACTCAAGTTATCATCCGGAAACTATTTACATTTAACTCACCATGGTGACCTTGACCTTTGACCTTTTGACCCCAAAACCAATCCCAACTTGCCTACTCCCAAGGGCAACCCCCTACCAAAGTTAGACATCAAAATCTCATTTCTAACTCAAGTTATCATCCGGAAACCATTTACCTTTAACTCACCATGGTGACCTTGACCTTTGACCTTTTGACCTCAAAACCAATCCCAACTTGCCTACTCTCAAGGGCAACCCTCTACCAAAGTTAGACACCAAAATCTCATTTCTAACTCAAGTTATCATCCGGAAACCATTAACCTTTAACTCACCATGGTGACCTTGACCTTTGACCTTTTGAACTCAAAACCAATCCCAACTTGTCTACTCCTAAGGGCAACGCCCTACCGAAGTTACAACCCCAAACAACATTTCTAACTCAAGTTATCATCCGGAAACTAAGCTACCTGGACGCAGTGACGGACGGACAGACACACATACGGACGGACGCCCTAGGCGATGACAATACCCCTCGAGCCTCTCGGCTGAGGGGTAACAATCCACAATGCAGTGTGAGTGTGCCAACAAGTGTTTGCCTCAAGAGGCCACTTTTCAACTTGACGGTCTATTTAAACTTATACTAACTTCTACAAAATGAACTTACCTGTACATGGAAGAACATTGGGGAATCTGTTCTTGTTTTTGCAGACAGGTTTCTTGGCTTCCTCACAGTTGACTGCCACTGACATTTCATTTAGCACCTGAAGTTTAAAGTAAACAAATTGACAACACATGTTACAATACTTTTTCTCTTTCTAGCTCGGACTTCAATTACATTTGACAATTGTTGACTAATGTGATGTGGGAGCAGTGGTGTATCCAGAGGGGAGGGGGCACGGGAGGGGAGGGGGCAGGGGAGAGGATGGGGCGGGGGAGGGGATTGGGCAGGGGAGGGGATGGTGTGCACCTTGTCCCCTGCCCCCAGCAGCTTTTTTGAAAGATATTTTTTCAGTAACTATTTCCATAAATGGTTAGAGAGTTCCGACAGGAAAAAAAAAGAAACCAAGCTCCGAAACCATTACATTGAGCTGTGAAAATCGGCATATATTTTCCAGTATGCATAATAATAGTCAGTTTTGAAGAGCACCCCCCCCCCCCACCGGAGGCCAAGTGTTCGGGGATGTGCAGTGTGGTTTCCCCCCTGACATCAAATGCTGGATAGGCCACTGTGTGGGATATGACGTTTTTAACACCCAAGGGCTGCATTTGGCCTCGGGTGCTATGTACATGTATGGCCAACACATTACACACTGGGGCACAGGCTGCATTTTGCAGTCCATGTGCAGTACACACATCGCCCATAATGAACTCACTTTCGATGCGAGAAACCTTTAAAAGGATTATTTACATGTTTTTGTTTTCTTTGCAAGGTTGACACCAAAAGAAACAATGCTTGCTGGGGAATATATATTACTTGAAACACATTTTTCAAAAACTTTTAAAACTAAAGTCATCACAAATATCTCATATTGCGATCCCATATCAAATTTCTGCATTGCAATTATTCATGCACAGTATAGACATCTGTTTACAGTCTTCAAATAATCATGAAAATTCCTTTGGAAATGTGAACCCTAGAAATATCACATTTCCACGATACCATATAATGCTGTATGTTGGTTTAAATATTTCAGAATGGGACTGACAGGAATAACTAACTTATGATGTTCTATATGTTGTATTGTAATGGTGTCATGCATACATTGGCATATATTCCCTTTGCTATATAAACTTCATACAAATGTACAAACATGTACATGTAGGCCTACAGTTCAACATATTGCAAATGTGTTCAATTCATATTTCCGCTTCAGTGTAACACAGTGACTGGAACAGGCCCTTGGTAAATCTATTGTTACCAGAAACTGGGCCTTTGAAAGGGGCTCACAAAATAACAATATCTGTTGACTAGGCAATGCAAGTTCAACTGTGTGACCTGTGATCCATTGCAGTCTGGTGTATTTATAGAATTGGGAATTTACAGGCAGTGAGCAATGCTACACCCTACAGACATTCCAGTCAATCCAGAGAGTGAGAATCCACCAAATAGTCCACCAGTTTCTTCATCAAACTGCCAAATTGATTGCAGAAATATCTTCTGACATCATTCAGGTATGTTTAGTTGAGAATAAGCTTGACAAATGTAACCAGAATTGGCATAGGAATCTGTGCAGACATTTGACTAGCAATTTGTACATCAGTTTCCTTCTCTGATGCAGCATGAGCAGTGTGTTAAACCAGTCTGAAGTAGTTCATGAAAGCACGCAATGCAGAAACTTGAATTCATGCACATGCACCTACATGTACCAACCACGCTATCAATGGATAAGTCCTATTTTTTAGTTCATATATACGTAAAAAACTAACACTTTAGGCCAAAAAAAAAAGTCTCCGGTTCCTGGTATAGAGCTTGCCCCAAAAGTGGTGTGGCGACGCGGCTTTTTTTTTTTTTACCTGTTTTTTTTTTTGGGGGGGGGGCTTCAAATGTCGGCTGATGACTGCAAATGGTGCCCGACTAAACTTAGTGCAAATATATGGGAGTCCAGAGAGGCCACATAAAGCTTATTCTCGATCATAACCCCATCTAAAAACTCGTTAAAATTGTGCAGCAGCAGAATTCCAGTCAAACCAGTGAATTTGGCGGTTTTGAGACATCATCTTTCATTGAAAAAAAACTTTTCATTTTGCCAACGCGCATGGCTACGGCGACGCGCACGCATACCAGAAACCGCAGACTTTTTTTTTTGGCCTTACCGACTAGATTTTGTTCAAAACACATCATGTACAATGTAGGGGAGATGGGGGTTAGTTGGAACACGGGGTTAGTTGAAACAATGAATTTTTCTTGATCATCTTAATTAAATTTTATAAAATGTTGCCCTCAAGAGATGTCCCTTAGCAACAGCCATCTACCATATTGCCTGCAGCAACACTGCAACAATAGTGCTCAAGTGGGAAAGATAAGTTTGTTTTTTCACCTTTTGAGTAATTTTTTCACCATTCAAAAAATGTGTACTTTCTTAATGATGTTTATAGATAACAGTGACTAGTTTGGGGGTATTATATGCTCCAGTACTAAGCTACAAAATAAGGTTAAAAAGATATGTTATTGGAGCCCCTGTTTTGTAGAGTGAGCAAACAAATGTCACATGGGCCACTGGGGCTAGTTGGAACATTTTGATGGGGGCTAGTTGGAACATAATGATGATAATTGAGGAAATATTCTGACTTGGCAAACAATTTTGAAAGCACATAGACAGGTCACGTTGACCTTACCTCAATTTTATGCAAGCTTTTCATGTTATTTTTGGGGAGTTAAATTTCCCGTTTTGATGTTTTCTTTTTATGATCAGGCTTGTAGCTGACTCTTGCCTCGCAATTTTCCTGTGTTTTTTTGTCTTGATGCTGTTTGTGCCATTTCTTGCCAGTTTGTTAATTAAAAAAAATGTTAGGAGCCTCACCACTGCTTGGAACAATTATTTTACTTGAAACTCAAATATAAATGCAGTTTTTAAGTAATTGTAGTATACTTTCAGATTAACAGCATACCAAGTTCCAACTTACCCCATACCATGTTCCAACTAACCCCATAGGAGGGGTTAGTTGGAACGCATGTCGTAGTTGTGATCAAGATGGATTTTTTAAATAACCATCAACAATTCTGTGAATTTTATATGCTACATTTGCAACACACATGTGTATGTCGCGGGGTCTATTCCAGTCAGGAAAACCCCAATGATATAATCCAACCGGTTCAGTCGACAAAATAATCAAAGAAATAAAAATTTTCAGAAATAGGTGTATTTACAGTTCGAATTAAAAAGGAGTTTTAATTCAAATCACTCAAACACTCTTCAACTTGAAGTCAAAACACAATATAAACAAAGAGAATGGATATGTAAACAAAAATGAAAATGCACAGATTACAACAATTTATACAATGCAAGAAAAGGATAAGTTGTTCGCAGTTGCGTCTCCCATGGTCTTGTCCAGATCCAGCGATGACCAACGATTGGAATCCAGTCACGTCCACGAACGCGCGAGTACAAAGTTCACGAAAAGAACAAAGTTCACGGAACGAGAATTAAAACATCAGAGAAGAAGGGGAGATCCGGGGACGTCAAAGGACTGCAGCAGGCGGAAAACTAGCGACTGCAACTTCCGGAAGAACGCAACTCGTCAGGGGACGGCCAGGGGGTGTGATGAGATGAAAAGGTGACATGGAGGAAAGCGGAACAGAAAATCGTCACTCAGCTCCAGGACTGGTAGAAGAAGTAATAATGCACAGCTAGGTCTCGTCCTCGTCCAACATGACAAACGGCAGGAGAACCTGTGCCAGGAAAATGATGGGTTTACAAAATAATGAAAGTGTAACAGCGGTGATTCCAGTCCAGAGCAAGGAGAGTGATGTACTCTACACCAGAGCAAGAAAAGGAATCATAATTAACTAAATTATTTTATAAACAAGTCTATAAAAAATAACCAAAAGAGTATCAACTAAAAATATATTATAAACTAAACCTAAAAATAACTAGGTTCATCAGAAGAAGATCCATAAAATCCTTCTTAAAACCAAAACACTGAAACTATTCCCACAGTTCATTAATCTGGGCTCACACTGAGATAACCAAAACACAAGCCTAAGGCCAGTTCTTAAGAAAAGATAAACAACGAACACAGTGCGACCAGCCTACAACAGGTGGATAATGATAAAACAACAGTAAATTCTCGTGCATACGAAATGAGCAATCTACAGTGTACCCAAGGTCAACCAAAACTTTCACACATTCTGGCCTGGTCTGGACAGAGTCTTGCACACAAGATTTACAAGATAAGATCAGTGCTAGAATGTCTCAGATAACAGAGCGGCTGGACCCACACATGGTCAGGCTAGCTTAAAGTGGCAGAACTGTGACTAGTGACTGTGATAATACAAAAAATGTGTTGGCTAAATCATAGGCTAAATACACTTACAGTTAAAGGAGCAAACTATAAAACTCAAAGCTATAGCAATTAAACAAACCAATTCTTCCAATGAATGAATTTTCATAATTCAGAATTGGCACCATTCACACAAGAATCAAACATCTATTAAACTTCAAGTTATATCTGATCTAAATCTAAAGGGAATGCTCAACTAATCTAAAGAATAAAATAACTATTCAGCAATCAATAAGCAAGAAAAGTTCAAGTAAGTTTCAAAATGTTCAAGTAACCCTATGATGTGAAATCATAAATCAGCATCAACTTGAAAAGTTAAAAGCCATAGGTTGAACATATATCTACATCAACTTCACTCTTTCTAATTATCATTCAGAAACTCCAAACAGTCCAAATGAAATATAAATGAATCAGGTCATAAATTATCTTTCACGAAATAAACTGAATCCATGGACCATTGGAAGTGATCCACTCAAGATAACTTTCAAACAGAAGTCATAAAGATACATTCAAATATAGAGCAGAATATTGTAAAAACAGAATGAATTGGAATCAGACGCAATCACTATGTACAAAGGAAAGAACTCATTCAAATAAGTTTCATAGTGGAAAATAACTATCGACTCATCATCAAGCATGGAAGTTGAGAATGAAAAGTAAATATTCTCTGAAAATACTCAAAGACAAATATCAGTTCACTAATGAACTTATACTAGTGATAAATATATACTTAAATGAAGACAAATTTGGAAAACTTACCTGTGCCAGGAAAATGATGGGTTTACAAAATAATGAAAGTGTAACAGAGGTGATTCCAGTCCAGAGCAAGGAGAGTGATGTACTCTACACCAGAGCAAGGAAAGGAATGCCGCACCCGCGCACCAACAACCCATCACTCCAGGCCAGGCTGTTGCCCCCCACATTGTCTTACATAATACATGTGAACCATGCCTGACACAGGGCAACACCACAGAGGGTACAAGAAGAAGGAATTTGATGAGGCAGCATAACCACCTTGAAAACAATAGACTTGCTCTAGTCATACAACAAATTAAAATAATGGCAAATTTGGGGGGTATGACATGTATAAATAAATTGGCATAGTTGTTGTTTCTTGAAGAAAATCTGTTTGTGTTATGGATAGGTTTTTGTGAAAATCGTTCCAACTAACCCCCGTCTCCCCTACATGTACTTGCAAAATTGCTTCGATAGAGAGATTCAGCAGGCATTGTGTCAGACAGCTTTCATTGTAAGAGATCCTCTTTGGTTATTTAGATTTTTGTACCGCTCAACGAGTTGGAATCCTCTTGCATGCAGCAAACAATTTGAATAGTAAAAGTAAGGCGGTGGATGGTCACGGTGGGCGGTAACTGTGGGTGGAGCGTGGCAAGCAAAGCTTTTCATTGGCTGAAAAGTAAATGCCCATCATGCGTACGTTCAAAACGAATGAACACTATCTGTACTTCAGTTTCCTTCTCTGATGCACCATGAGCAGTTTGTTAAACCAGTCTGAAGAAGTTCATGAAAGCATGAAATGCAGAAAAACTAAATTCATTGCACCTACCATACAACCACGCTATCAATTAAATAATTCTTATTTTCCAGTTCATATATACGTAAACAAAAAACACTTTAGGCCACATTTTTTATATTTTGGATTACAGATCCACTGATTCAAAAAAAATTCTTTGCCAATTGAAACAAAAAATATACAATGTTTGGCCAATTTTTAATTTTGTATTTCCACCAAACATGACATAAAGGAATTGGCATTGTTGAAAAAGATTAGAGTATGAAATTTACCATTTACAATATCACTACACAGCCTGAAAACCGTCAGTTTCTCTATTAAAAGTTTCTCCATCCACACAATGTCCGCGTTTTTATGGAAATACGGCAGGCATATGGGCAACTTCCGTGGCTACAATGTAGCAATACAGAACAATACTGTGCCTGGTGAAGCGGATATTGTGTGTTTATCCTGATCGCAACCAGTTCAAGATCGGACAACTTCTGTATATTTTTCTCTTCGTATCTTTTAGTTCAAAAATAAATATTTTATTTGTGACATTTCTGCCCCAGAAGAAACATGAGTTGGAATTTCACTATCAAGTTTGATTTTGCCAGTTTGAACAGGTGCAGTTTTGTATAAACTTATCAATGCTTACAACAACTATATCATCATTTGAAATTTGAATACATGCAAATCCTAAACCTTTTAATCAATGTGCTTTATTTTCAGATTTAAGGTCTATCTACCCCTATCACATCAAACCAACCAGTGAAGATGGCATCTAATGTTACAGTGCAATCAGTATTGGAGAAGATTAGTGTGGATCATCTGGAATGCTCCATCTGCACCAACCGTTTCAGGCAGCCCAAACTGCTGGACTGTTTGCATAGTTTTTGTCTGCAATGCCTCCAAGAGCTCAGACAGAGCCAAGATCCTAGTGGTACAGAGCTGACATGTCCTCTGTGCAGACGTGAAACCATGTTGAAAAAGTCTGGGGTTGCTGATCTCCCTAATAACTTTGCATTCAGTGCCCTGGTGGAGGAAGTTGCAATGCAGGAAAAGCTACTGGAAGGTCAAGGGTCAAAAATTAAATGCCAAGCCTGTGATGAGGAGAATCAGGCTGTGTCAAGATGCACGGACTGTGATCATTTCCTCTGTCAAGAATGTCAAAAGGCTCATGAACGTTTAACCCTAATGAAATCTCACAAAATCTACACACTGGCTCAACTTCGATCAGGAGAGATTGTCTACAAGAGTAAACTAAGAGAAGAAGTTCCCAAATGTGGCAAGCATCCAGATCAGAATCTCAATGTCTACTGTGACACATGTGAGCAAGTCATATGCCTCACGTGTACTGTTCTTGATCATGGGAATCCAAAACATTCCCTCATCGGCCTATCTGAGGCTTTTGAAAAGTGTAAGAAAAAAGTTGAAGAACTTGTCTCAAAAGTTAGTAAGAGTAAAACAGAACTGAACACCACCATAGAGAAGGCGTGCACAACTCGCAAGAAACTTGACATCATGTTTGCAAACACCAAGAAGAAAATCTCAGAAATAGCTGACCAAGAGGTTGCCAAGATCCGACAGGAGGAGCAGAAACTGTTAACAGAGACTGACACGATTTACCAAGAGAGAATCATAATGTTTGATGCAGCTCAAGCCAATAACAGCAAAGAGGTGACCAAGACAGAGCACAAGCTGGAGGAGGTGAAACAAATCATGAATCAAGCAAGCTGTTATGAGATTCTTGAACTTCAGCAGAAGCTCTTGCATAACCTCAGTGAATTGACAGGGAAACAGCCACAGCAAGTTCCTGACAAGTTGACCTTCATGGACTTTGAAGAAGGTGAGAGGTCACTTGGGAGACTCATTCTGGAAGAAGAGCCAAAGGCTGCAGCTAAGCAATCACCAAGACCTGCAAGATCATGTGTGAAGGAGAAATGGGAACCAAAGACTGATGTCAAGAACTTTGGATGGTTTACATCCATATCACGTGTTGCAGCACACTCTAGCAATAATATACTCGCACTACAAGTATCTGATGTATTTTTGGAAGAACATGCACTATTCACAGTTTCAATTCCAAATAATCACCAGGAACAATCTTCATTCCCACAAAGGCTACAAATCAATGGCCTTACTGATGATGTATGGTGTATTGCAGTGAGCAAGGATGACAAGCTCCTTGCTCTAGATGGTTCAGTAGTCAAGGTCTTCAACAAGCAACATCAGCTCCTCCATCAGTTCACACCAGGTAGAGCCACTAGAGGGTGGAACAGCGCACCAACATGCCTTGCAGTGGATGACAGCAATCTGATAGCAGTAGGTTATGCAGGAACGGAGATATCTCTACACAACCCAGAAGGATCCCTCATCAAGAGACTGCCTGCTCCAATGATTGGATATTATCTGACAATGTACAATCACCGCCTTATCTACACAAACTGGCCTATGCAAAGGTTGGTATGTGTAGACTACTATGGTGCCAGTGTATTCTCAGTAGACATGACCAGCAACATACACGAGGATGGGCACCCTGCTGGTGTGTGCTGTGATAGTGATGGCAGCATCTATGTTGCTGTGTTCGGACATCCAGGTGATATTCTGCATTACAGTCCTGATGGCAAGTACATTGGATGTGTGATCAAGAGATGTGGTGATCCACGTGGCATCACATTCACATCAGGTGGTGATCTGGTAGTGGCTGCAGGAGAGTCTGTACAGATCTATCACCGAGTGTAAGGACAGATTAATTAAACTGGGGCTATCCAGTGTATCCACCAACCACTTCCATCGGACATTGATCATTGTTATCACTGACAAAGAACTTTAAAGTTCATTCCCTTAAACAACTTTCTACAATACTGTATATTTGGTTTATTTCTAAGGTCTTTGGTGTTTGCATGTGTCGACTCTTATACTTTAAGCCTACTTCCTATCAAATGCTAGATCTGGTGGCCCAATAATGAGAGCAAAGGAATGACCCTTCACATTGTTTGCAAATAACGCATTGTACATTTTGAAAGTATTATCAATGAGAGGGAAAGTGTTACCAAGAAAGGCAATTTAGTTCAATTTTCTCAGATTGTCTCAGCAAATACGAAGTCAATGCATAATGTGTTTTCCAAGTATAAAATATAACCCTACTCCTGTAAAAAATGTGAATATTTCCTTAAATTTTGTTATTCGATTTTTCAGTTATTGGGAAAATTGTCGAGTTTAAATTAATGCAACTTATTTTTTAATGAGAAAGATTTTGCACCTTTTGAACACGAGACAAAAGTAAATACTCAAAATCATGGATGAAATATGTGTGATTTTGAACTCAAACGATAGTTTAAAACTAAATCATATGCAATCCCGTGGTTGTCTCTTTCACAGTGCTTTCTGAGTGTCTCATCAAATTAACATTAGTTTCATTACATTTACAACCAAGTTGAAATGAAAACCTTGTGCATTCTACTGCAATGATACATGGATGTTTGTAAATGTGGTCGGTATGATGGATGTACATTTGTAAAATGAATTTTTTTTTTGCCCATCTCAAATGTGATTTTTTAAATACTACAATAGAAGGATGCATTGGAACATTTTATTAATTTGGGGTCTACTTTTTCCTGTCCCTATACGTCTGGCATCTACGATTTTGTAATTGAAGATGCACTCCTTTATGTGTGTATTCTTCCTCCAAGAATGCTTGTGAATCACATAACCTACCCAATAAATATTAATTAGTTTGAAGTCATTTTTAATGCCACTTGATTGGCAAATGATAATTTAGGAGGTTACAGGGACAAAACAAATGTCCGACTTTGGACCCTAAATGTATAGAATGACCTACTTGTGAGAGGTATATATCCATATCATTACAATAATAGTTTAGTTTATTCCATAAATGATTGAGGCTTTTACTTCTTTGAATAAGTATTGGTTTGCTACATGCTGATAGACCAAAAAGTCTAAATGAAGCAATGAGCATTTGCTTTAATTACAGAATATCTCTCCAAGAGAACGCAGCTTCCATGACAACAATGGCACTTCAGCCAAGATCCAAAGTCTGTTATTTACCAATCAGCATCTCACATACGTTTCAGCTGCATTTTCCACTGGGCATGTGTGACTCCTAGGGTTATTTGCATACATAATGAGGGCTGCCTATTTTACACCGATGATGTGACTCAAAAAGATATCTTTGTATTTTATCATTTAAAGACCACTTAATTTGGAAGCCGTTGTTATTGTATCACTAGTTAGTTCATTCACTGTATATTTTATCGAAGACATTTTTAAAAATGTTTTCTGAGAACATAGCAACAATGATTTCATGAAACAACCGTCTTTTCTCAGTTGTCGTTTTTTACATTTAGGACCATTTTGTTTTTGACAAAAACATAACATCAGTGGTTTCCCCAACATTTATACTTGTACATAATGGTAGAGGGGATTATCAAGTAATCAGATTTGTGAACACATTTTCTCTTGTTTTTTTTTATCTCCTGATTGACCGCATTTGAATATTGTCCAAATGCTCTCAAAATATATTGAGTATGTAACTATGATCTTAGAAAATTAGTCAGGCTTGTTAAGGTCTAGTACCACGTATTGCGAACAAAAACAAACAAACACTACAACAACACTGTTTACAGTCAGCTTTGAAAATTGCTCATTTTTATCGAAACAAAAAAAAATTTTGTAAAAAGAAATCTCTTGTATGTTAAAGATCACCTCATGTGGTTTTATGTTCAGTATTTTATTGTCCTGTGAAAACTTCAAATGTCTAGAAATCCTCAGCAAAAAAGTGACACATGAAAAATGATCAAAATTTGTTGAACTTAGCAACCACTTAATACGGGAAAAATCAGAACATGGAATTGTTTTTCCAAAATGAATGGGGCATGCCTATACAAACAATATTTTTGTAAATATTTCTTTAAATTACGGGCATAAAAACAGTTAAACTTGACATCTAACAAGTGGAAGAACTGATATCGTATCGTTGCCGAGGGTGGAGTCAAGTACCCACCACACCTATAGATAACTTATAAATATCACACATTCTATGGGAGTGAAATGTACGCGATCTGGAACTTTCTTAAGGTACCAGCAACATAACTAGGGTTAAGCTTCTAGGGGGCACCTGGGGGTTCACCATTTTTTTTTTTAAAGGGGGGGGGGGGGCAAGGAAGGTAACATATACATTTGTTGTGAGCAATTCAAGATTTCAAATGGAGTTGGGGGGGGGGGGGGGAGAGAGAGACACATGCCCCATAGTTACACCTTTGAAAGGTACACAGAAAGATGGAATTCTAACATCATATCAGGTTTAACAGTCCCTTACATATTTACAATGAAAACTAGTTACGAACCAATAAAATATTTGGATGGTATCAACCCCCTTTAATTGCATAATGTTGCAGTCCACTCTTTGTTTTATAAATTGAAATACAAAATGGTTTAGTAAGAATGAAGCCTTAACACTAGTCTGAGTATCACCCATTGTATCACCCTCTCCATCTCTGGTCCAACGTCTGATATATCTACGCATGCAAATGTATGCGAACCTGCGCGCTAGCCAATTGCAGTCGACATGACATCATTTAATTCTGAAATCTGGACTTAGCTGTTGATTGGTCAATTTTGATGCCATGTTTTTGTAATACAACAAGAGGCATAGAGATCTAAATAAAACGACATTTGCTTTCAAAACTGTTACCATATGCAAACTCTCATTGTGGGCGAGACATAATGCGAAAGAGGGCATCCACATTACGCGCGTTATTTAAAATATGATGTGATGATAATGCAAGGTCACATTCGCGCATCACGTAATATATCAATACAGGCCGCTTGACACAGGCTGTTTTTGTTAACAGAATTCACAATGTAAAAGCATAATAGATGTGATGTTTGGTTTTATTTAGATCGTGTACATGACAATAACGGGTTACTGATGACCCATAATTATATGCTTGCATATAATAGACCCCAGCTGTGAAAGGGATTTTCCATAGACTACCTCAGCACCCGTCCCCCTACAATTAAGAACAATTCGCAATGCAGTGTGAGTGTGCCAACAAGTGTTTGCCTCAAGAGGCCACTTTCAACTTAACAGTCTATTTAAAATTACACTAACTTCTACAAAATGAACTTACCTGTACATTGAAGTACATTGGGGAATCTGTTCTTGTGTTTGCAGACAGGTTTCTTGGTTTCCTCACAGTTGACTGCCACTGACATTTCATATAGCGCCTACATTTCAAAGTGAACAAATTGACAACACATATTACATGACTTTTTCTCTTTCTTGCTCGGACTTCAATTACAATTAACAATTGTTGACTGGTGTGATGTTGGATATGACAACACCCTAGGTGTGTATTTCACCTCTGGTGCTATGCACCCCGAGGAGGTTATAAACGGCATATCCCACATCACAGCAGTCAACAATTGTTTTGTTACATCGTATCAGAAAGTCAATATGATAAATGCTTGTAACCTACCCTGCAAGAAATATAAAAAATCAGTGTGGTGTAACCGGTGAAAACTGCAGGCGTACCCGAGACTGAGTGGTTGTGCATATGCATTGCACGCAGCTCAGTCCAGCACGCGTACAGGTCCTACACGCCGTCGCGCAACACACATTGTACATGTTTATGAGCCATTGTACATATGTTTTTATAGACAAGACATGTGGCCGTTTTCGACCAATGACATTACAGTATCCGAGCACACAATATAATAAACATATATCAAGTTATGTTTTGCTGGCTTAAACGTTTAGGCCGTCAGCTGGATGTTAAAATTCATTCGTTTCGCTCCAGAAATCTAGATTTTCTTGACAGTTCTACTGAAATACACAAAGAAAGAATGATATTGTAGAAGTTCTCCACATTTTGTCCTGCAGTTTTTGATAATTTGACTAGAAAAGCAAACTATTTGCTCATTGTGAAAGTTCAAAAACGTACCGCACTACGTTCAAAAAAATCCGCGTATGACACAATCATACCATGTGATGTGAACTGTCCAAAAAGACATCAGATAGGAGGTCGTAGGTCATGACACCCAACAAACATGGTGGCGTCCATTGCCGATGGTGCTCAACATTTGACGTAAACATCAACCGATGCAAATGTAAAAGTGTTTTAATGCATCTGTCAAGTTTGAGGGAAAACCAAAGGATCTAATGTCCGGGGTTATGATAAGTTCACTGCCAAAGGGGGACTTGCAGAGTTTCGACGTCCGTGTATAGTTTCAAATTGCACCTCACAAACATAAATTTGTGATGACTACATGTACATGATGATGTCAAGAATCCAACTACAAAAAAGACTTTAGAATTCAGCATGTTCTGTTTGCAAGATATGGCTTTAGGTTTAATAATTCATAAATTCATTACAAATCATATGATCATGTCACAGTGATGTCACATCGATCATGTATCGCGTAAAACATCCCGGTCTACCTACATACCAAATCTGAACCAAATCGGACTTGCAGTTCTCTAGAAATACATATACATGTAGGAACTTAAAATGTGCACCAATAGAGATGATGTCACGTGACCCCTGATGACGTCATGATGACGTCACTCTTCTGGAGATGAGTTCACTATGGAGTCTATACATAAGTTGAGTTTTATGGGAAACAACTTTGTCTTTATTATACCAAAAGTATTTGGTGGAATAAACCATGTACAAAGTATAGATGGTTGGAACATAATTGATAATTTTGTTCACGATTTATAGGTGAAAGAAGATCGTCATTTTTTTCAATCATAATTGCCTGTACATTGTAATTTGACACCCTTTCATGTCATCATGACATCAGAGTATAAACATGCACCACTAGGGATGAGGGTCGATATGTCGAAAGTTACAAGTTCATACCATAATACCGTTTAGGAGAAAACCCGAGGTGTGAATTATTGTCCAGAAAGAAAGACAGAAAGAAAGAAGAAGATTGATCAGAACAATAAACAGTGGTCGGGTTGTGCAAAGTCATTTTTTTAACTCGCCACCATGACTGAACTCGGGGCACAACCATGGAGCTATAACATGAACGGATACAGGTCAACTTGTATGCAACAAAATTGTACGCAGGACAACTCGTACGTGACAAACTTGTACGCAGGACAACTCGTACCCGGACCAACTCGTTCACAGTCCAATTCCTACACGGGCCAACTCATACGCATTCATGACCATAGACTAGCGTAGTACACACTGTCCTGGCCCACACCGTGTGCTATACGACAAGACAATGCCACCTGTAGTGAGAATTTAAATTGTGTATCAAAAACAGTCCGCTGCATTTGTAGACTTTAACATATACTGCCAAATACAGTGCCCTTCGTATGTGTAAATCAAATCAGTGTATGTCTGGACAAATTCTCCGTGCTAGTCGGTGCTTGTTGCCCAACTCACACTAGGTGGTCATTTAGCCTACGCATGGTGTGCGCGATTTTGTATCGCATCTCCTGCACTCTGGGAACAAACAGATTCTGTTCTCTTTTGGAATTCCAGAAATGTATTTACCTGAAAAGTAAGTGCCGATAAAATTAGATGTGGTCGACGATTCTCGTCTCCATCCAATCTGGAAACGGTATTGTACAATAACTTGGCTTATTTCACGTATGAGTTTGCATGTGTACGAGTTGACTAATCAGTGTATGAGTTGGCTTGCATATGAGTTAACATTTTGTGGTTCCCGCACACTCTTTTAAAGTTTAGGCCTCTTGACACAAGACATCAGATAGCCCCAGTAGCATGGCCCCGGTATTGCTGTAATGCACCTCATGGCCACACGCCAAGTTCCCAAACTATTGAGGAGTTTGTCCGAAACAAATCACAAATCTTTTACGGACAGTTGTATTCTGTGATGTCTCAGCTTCTTTCCTCCGGGTTGTTTAATTGTCTTATATCCAATTTTTCGAGAAATTAAAGCATCTTTCTGAAACCCACATGCACCCAAAAATTGTCTGTTGATGGCAGCCATTTTTAATGTAAGAAGCAATGACCCAAAAGCTGTGACATCGCATATGCAAATCAATCTTGTCACTCAGGAGCGCAAGTTGCGATTCAACAGTTGTTTCTTGTACACTGGATTCAGTTGAGAATGAGAGATTGTACAAGAAACAACCAGCCGCGGCCACACTAGTGGGCCTTTGTATCATTTAAATTTCGGTATTGGAGTTTATATTTCTGTGGAATTGCCCATAACTGTTTGGTTTAGAGTATTAAATAAAGGTTTCACTCACCTATATTTTTATTCACATGTAGACTGCATGCAGATTTTTCTCAAGTCAAGCAGCAAACCTCCAAATTGTCACAAAAGCCTAAACTCGATCTTTGCAGTTCATTTAAATTCATGTTCATGATGAAATGAACCCGTGGCAAGCAACTCATGGGGCAACTAAGTTCTAGTTCAAGTGACCAGTCAAAACTCAGTTCATTGGTTTTCCCGTGCATCACTTGATTTGCTGAATTGAAGTGCGGTCTCAGCAGGCTCGTCATGCAGACTCCGCTGGGCCTGCTGTCCCGGGAGGAAGCCGTGCCGATTCGGTGGTCGGTGGTGAAGCCACTCTTTACCCGGAGTTAATCCTTTCGAGACTAGTTTTTGTAAATTGTAGCTCACAACAATGTCCACTCGCCAAGCTGGTGCAGAAGACTCACCCAGCACTCAGTAAGTTGCTGAAAAGGATGTAAACATGTAGCTAGCTGCAGAGAAGTAGAAGTTTGAAGCACAAAGTAAACATATCCTCGGTGGCGGCCTGACGTGACGGAGGTACAGAAAAAGGCCAGACTGTGTGGGCGAACGGTGCAAGAAGTCCCAGCCAGAGTACAGCGGCGTGTTTGCACGTACATCATGGTAGTCTGGTTCCCAGGCCAAAATATTCCGACTATTTCTTACGAGTTCTATTTCTGATTTTTTGTTTATTGTTGATCGAAATATTTACACGACTTGCATCTGTACTTTTGCAGGCGTCGCCTAGAAACTTCGACTCAATTCAATAGCGCCCCCTGTTGAGCACTTCGGCATAATTTTGTTGATATAAAGCGCGCGCCACGTGCATATTAAGTAATTTCAAATTACAGGCAACAACCAGTGTACACAACGCCCCATTCCCTTGATTAGATTTTGTTTTCGGATATAGCGCCCTCTATACGATCTGAAGCGATGGAACAAAAAAAAAGCAATGTAGCGCCCTCTATCTATTGTGTTTAATGAACTTTGCTGACAAGAAGTGAATATCTAATAAAAGTTATAAGATCATGGAACAAAACCAAACACTGTGAAGTGATTACAATTTTTAGTAATTGGATGAGGTTTTTATATTTCATTTAAATAAGGCTCATTTTAGCATACTGCTGACATATTTCAGAGAGAAAAACATAATCGTTTCTATAGATATGTTTGGCTTAATTTAACACTTTTGAACATCTAGTCAGTCAAGGAATTTCGGTGTTTTTTTTCTCTGAGGTGGAGTTCAAAGACTCCGTTTATTCTGATTTATCTTTGCATATCACAACAAAGAACAGATAACAAACAAACATAATTAACAAAGTAAAGCAAAAAAAAACCAAAATGCAATCATGAGGTAATGGAAAAATACAAAACAATTAACATATATCAATATAAACCCAATAAAACTGGAAACATATAAACAGGAAACACTTTGGCAAAACATTAATAAGTAAACAAAATTCAAAACAAAAAACAAAAGTTATTTAGCAAATAGAAACACCAAAGGACAATATACACAGATAGACATGCAAAAACTATATCTAGGCATGTCACCTTTTTCTGTGGTTGATCCCTATATGTTTGTGTTCTATAAAAAAAAGTCACATTTTGTGCTTTTTAAAGATCACCTTTGACCTCATTCACATCACGCAAGCATTGGAGTTATTTCTGGTATAGCAGCTGCATTGTAGCCATAGACAAGCCAAGTTTATAATAAACTTATGACGACTAGAATTAAGCCCAAGGGACAAATCTTCTTGATATTTCATTGAAAATTTCAGATATTTCTTGAGAAAGGTAAACGATGATTGTGAACATTTAGCCCTATAATACCAACATGTTCTTTATCCAGAATGGCTTAAAAAGCACTTTAACAAAAATAAATAATGAACATTTATAAAGCGCCAAAATCCGCCTAAAAAGACACTTAAAGCGCATCACAAAATTAAACTAGAACGGCAAAGCCGCCATGGCTCGCTGTCCAAGGCAGGAAGGGAGGCTGAAGGTAGGGTTGAGGATGGGCATGATGGAAGGGGATCAGGATTCTTGTTGATGTGCCTAGGTGTAGGGGTCAGTTTTTAAATGTCAACATAAAAAGTCAACAGATTACCTAATAAATACATGTGTATATAGGTTAGCCGTCACTGTATTATGGGGGAGTTTTCCATTGTTAGGGTAATTAGGACCCAGTTGTGGATTTTTGCAGCCCCAACAGTGTCTTCTGCTCCCCATACTTGTATTACCATGGGAAAACTTTTGTGTAGTCGCCACAAATGCAGAACAAGAATGGGTATACATGTACATGTAGACACAGCACCATCACCACCTCCCCCAAACCTTACCCCATCCAAAACCTTACCCCATC
This sequence comes from Patiria miniata, assembly GCF_015706575.1. Lineage (NCBI taxonomy): Eukaryota > Metazoa > Echinodermata > Asteroidea > Valvatida > Asterinidae > Patiria > Patiria miniata. Next base: position 5,695,853 of record NW_024037058.1, read on the forward strand.
CCCAACCCGCCTCCTCCCCCACCCAACCCCCTACCCACACCCATTCCATCCTCCCCTAATCATCCCCACCCTATCACCTACACATCCAAACCCCACCCAAACTCCAATCCCCATCTCCTTCCCCCTCCCCTGACCCGTACCCTCCCCTACCCCAACCCCCTACACCCACCACCTACCCTATCTTCCCCTATCTGTCCTTACCCACCCCTACACATCCCCACCCTAACCCTTACTCGAATTCCAATATCCCGCCCACCCCATTCCCCCACCCATACATCCCCACCTGACCCCATGCAACCCCTACTCTGATCCCTATATACTGCCCCCTCCCCTTATCCAACCCCTACAACAACCCATCCCTACACATCCCCAACCCAACCCCTACTCCGATCCTATATCCCGCCCCCTGCCCCACCCCTCCTAACCCAACCCCTACATCCATGCCCATCCTCTCCCTACCTGTCTCCCCCTACCTGTTCCCACCCCACCCCTACAAATCCCCACCCCACCCAAACCCAGTATTCCAACCCCTCTCCCCACCCCACCCACCCGCCCCGCCCCACCCTTCCTAGCTCCCCTACTCATCCTACTCACACAAACCCTAACTCCAACCCTATCCCCCACCCCACCCCACCCCACCCTCCCCTACCCCATCCCTACTCCAACCCCATAAACTAAAAGATCAAACCGGAAGCTCATGCACATCCCCAAAATGCATAGTGTACATGTACATGTTATACCGGTATACACACATGTACATGTTATACCAGTATACATGTACATGTAACAATTAAAAACTTTAACATTTCCTTGAATTAAAGTTCCTCAATAAAATCATAAAATTTACTGCAATGATATGAACCTAACTGAAGTTATAGGCCTAGAGATGATACCTGACAACTGCATTTAATTTTTTTCCCAAAGTTATAGACTAGAACTTTTTTAGTATGTGATCACATCGTGCCATATTATGAGCATAAATTCGTCGGGTGCCTGGAAGAAGGTCGTAATTGGGCGAAGTTGGTCAAAAGATCAACTTCGGGTTTTTCGGGTAATCGATAAAGCTTGGAAATATCTTTCATTTGACATACATATTGTCTCAAGGGGCAACGTCATTCTGATGTAATCAACAGTAAACAAACGACGGAAGGAGGTTTTTCATTATTTGTGCCCAGCAAAAGGTCGTAAGCGTGTAATTATAATGTAACAAAAAAGTTTGAAGTGCGCTAACGTCCCACCTAGATGGGTACACAAAGCCAGGTTTGTTCCCAGCAAAAGGGCATTAGGATTTAACAAGCCCCTTAAGTGCACGTTTAATGCAGGGAGAGTTCACGTTTTAGGCAGATGGAGTTCCCGGTAACAGGTAGTTAGCAGAACAATTTAAATAACTTCAAAATTAAGTAATATTTTGAAATATAAATGCACAATATGATTTTAATTATTAACGACTTTAATGGGCCCAAATTTCAGCCTGATGTGATTTTTCATTTAGAAATGAAAGCACAAAACCTTTCAACTCGATTATCTCCAAAAGTGCGTTTTGTAGGCCTGGGCTGCTTACATCATTTTCCTTGGCACACAACGACTTCAAGATGGCAGCACCCCATGCAGGGGGTCATAGCCAGGTCAACTTATTCCACTTCTCCAGATCACCACCTCCAGCTTGGGGTGGGGGAGACTCAAACGAGACCGGATTCAAAGGCGGGGACCAATCGAGCGAGGTCTTGTAGACTGGATTGAACAAGTTGATGGTGGACTTTGCTGTGGCCCCGCCCACTGCCCCGCCCACAGCAACAAAACAATTGTAATCACTGGCGTCGATGGTGGACTCTACTGTGGCCCCTCCCACTGCCACGCCCACAGCAACGAGACACTTGTCATCACTGCTAAATATGATGGACTCTGCTGTGGCCCCATCCACTGCCCCGCCCACAGCAGCATAACATTTGTCATCACTGGCATTGATGGTTGACTGTGCTGTGGCCCCGCCCAATGCCCCGCCCACAGCAACAAAACAATTGTAATCACTGGCGTCGATGGTGGACTCTACTGTGGCCCCTCCCACTGCCCCGCCCACAGCAACGAGACACTTGTCATCACTGCTAAATATGATGGACTCTGCTGTGGCCCCATCCACTGCCCCGCCCACAGCAGCATAACATTTGGCATCACTGGCATTGATGGTTGACTGTGCCGTGGCCCCGCCCACAGCAGCGTAACAACTGTCATCACTGGCGTTGCCGGGTCGATCATCCTGGAAGCACCAGTTTGGGGGCGGGGAGGGAGGATAGTCATCTGGTAGGAGGACTGGCTCCTCGTCCTCTTACCCTTGACCTTTCTGTTGACCAGAGTGATGAGGATGATGACAATAATGAGGAAGACTAAGCAGCGATAACGGCAATCACTGCAATCATCAGTCCATTTGCCAGGCCTAAAATAATAACATGTTATATGTTATAAATTATATTTTTAGCTTTGCACTTTTTGTTGAAAATGCGTAGCGGAACTTTTCATGGTCGTCAGAGCTACCAGATCCAGAATTCCAACATTGTATTGCTGCATTGCTAAGGAAGTGTCCAATTCTTTTTTCTTTTTGTAAATAATGTTGCACGGATTCCAAACGACCCAGGAATTAGTGCTGCATTCCCCACATAAGTTCATGCATGTCAGTGAAATATCACATCCATGGGAATGTCACATGTGCACCCAGATGCATAAATGTCAGGTGAATATGAATATTCATATCCTCCTGATTCATAGCCAATCAGAGTGCTTCATCCAATTTTGTTAGCTTGTCATGCCGTATGTACAATGGGGTTGCAGATTATTCAAGTTGGTAATTGGAATCAACGTACACACATAGGAGGTCAAGGATGCAGGAATCGTTCCTGCGTGTTATTATACCACGCACTTCACATAACCCAAGGACGTTATGAGGTAGTCAACACCGCTGGTACAGTACGGTATGCCATGGTGCAGGCGGACCAAACCCGGCCAATTACCGACTTGATTCAAGTCTAGGCTATGAGATTGGCCCATTACCTGAGCGAGTTCTGTACAATGTAGCTGCATGATTGGTTACTTCTGATCATCAATGCTGGAAAGCTCCAAGGCAAAACACATGTGTTGCATCCTGGCCATGGCTTCCTGAAAGGTTCGAAAAGAAAACCATAGGCCTACATAAGCTCAACATCTGCAATCAAAACGCCATACAACACAGACAACTTGTGGCATTTCTTGAAAGAGACTTGCAACTCTAGCGGGATGTGGATTCTACCGTTTAGCTGGAGCAACTGATACAGATACAGATACAGATGCAATGAAATTTGTTTATGAACATTTGTGATGAAATTTGTTTATAAACACATTTTGTGCAACATACTCTTCTTAAATGTATGAATATCTATTTGGCTTGTTATATGCATGGGTCATCCTTGACCCATTTTTGTATTATTTGAAGAATCGGTGAACGGGTGTGTGCAAACAATGACATGATGCACACGCACAGGGGGTTGCTAGCTACTATTTATCGGTTCAGTGTGTGACATCGCGTAGCTGCAATCCGTTGAATGAGAGCTTATCCAGATGCTGATTTTAGGCGCATTTCAAAACATGACTCTGCAACTTTTGAACTGAAATCAAGATCCTAGTATATTGTTTTTTGGAATGTACGGCAATTACTAAGCTTAAATGTTTTCAGGTTAGTTATTAAGCATCTGTCTTCAGATTTTGAGCGCATTTGAAGCTTCAAGCAAAAAAAATGCCTGAATGACAGGACCTCTCTTACCCTTATGACTTTACACCAACCCCTTTTGAGTACATACAGATTTCAAATAGACTGACATCACATATTGATGTTGTGTTACCTGTTAATCAGTCTGTGATGTGTAGAGGTGGGCGTGGCTCTCCCCAATCTCAGCATTCATCTCAGCAATGGACCAATCAGCCTATGGAAGGCACAAACATGAATGAATATTCAAAATTAGCGCTGAATGAACTGAACTGGATGCAATAGAAGAGTAAGCTTTAGAAATACGAGTTTTTGGAAATTTTGTAACAAAGCACTGCTGAAGCTGAAAAAACTGAAAGAAATAACAAGTTTATAGTGAATGGTGAATGGTGAATGTAATTTAAATTAAGTATGCAATCGTAGTATTGTTACATGCTATATACAGCCTGTCTAAAAAAAAAAATGGTACAATCGAAAGTGATTTTTTTTTTCAATATTAAATCTCAACATAAGTAAGTCGTTTTGAGCATCACATTAAAGAAAAAAGACCAGGCTTTCCAATACTTTTTGTTTTATTTCATTTGCTTTTGTCAATCCAGAGATAACTCCAGTTTACTGCAGAACACAAAAATCGAGCTTGTGCCACTTTCTGGTTGCAATCTTTTGTGAGTTTCAAGACAGCATGGCACAGTACTCGAAACAACTCTGCCCATGCATAAAAGTGGTGCAAAATCGATTTTTGTGTATCGCACTAAATTGATTATATCTATGAATTGACAAAAGCAAATAAGATCAAACAAACACTATTGGAAAGCCCAGTCTTTTTTCTTTAATATTATGCCAAGTAAGAATGACTTATTTTGAAATTTCATATTTAACCATTTTTTTCCCCGATTGTACCTTTTTTTGAGACAGGCTGTATGCATGTACATTGTAAAACACCAAAAGTAACTAAAATGTAGATAAAAATAAAGAAAAGTGAAAAAAAAAAACACAACAAAACAAAACTAGATTCCAAACCTAATTACTGTCGGTTCATTATACACCTTTTTTTATTTGTTTATTTTTGTCTACACAACAGACTGGAGTATCATGACTGGCAACAAATCAAAGGATATTAAAACAGGTGTCATCTGCAATAAGAGTCAGCTCAGAATAACTGCATCAGGTAATTGACCCTGTGGCTTCTTTGTGTTTACCTTTCTGATAAACGTGTCCATAATCTTGCTAATTACAAGCTCTGGACTCTTGGATCCATTAGATATAAAACACAGTAAGCATGCTGCATTTGATTTCACTATGAGCACGTACCAATTTAAGCTCTATATCAGTGGAATCCGGGGACTGCAAATATTACCAGCCCAGGACCTTTGTATCCATTTGATATTAAACACTGCATTTGATTTTACTGTGAGCACGTACCAAAGTGCTACGTTATCGGAATTGGGGTACTGGTACTGCAAATATTACCAGCCCAGGACCTTTGGATCCATTTGATATAAAACACTGCATTTGATTTTACTATGAGCACGTACCAAAGTGCTACAGAAGTGGAATCTGGGGACTGCAAATGACTCAAAATCATGTGACATGGTGTTGATACAGAGGGGCGTATACATAGAACGCCATCTTTGTTCATTTCAACCATTGCCGTAAGTGACATCAGAATGGGCAGATAGCAATAACTCATTTCATATGTACCTGAAGGTAAGATTTTTATTTAATGGTTCTACCTGTAAGTCTTTCTATACATCTGATATGAATCAACAGCATCACATTATCTCATATGAAGTACATGTATGTAATAACTCAGTATTTGCCAATTACAAGTGTATGTGAATTTACTGAAAATTCAGGTGGATCTGTCAAACCTGTTAGAATACAGACATGTGAAATACAAGAATCTCCTTCTATTCACGACAGAAATAAGTGACATGCATTGTTTGTACTTACCTGTAGTTTTACAAACAAGTGTTGGACCTTTAAGAAGAGTCAGCACAGACGTAGCTTAGTGAATCACAAAATAATAATAGAACAACAAAAAATACAACCGATGTGAAGGTACATGTTTCTTTTTACGAAATTTCTTAAAGGAAAGTGGACTTTAAATCTACGATTCGCAACATGAGCCAGTTACAGTACTTGAAATATATTTTTTTTCGGTGCAGACAATATTTGGTTGCAGACTCCTGCCCACCTGGACTCAAACCACCCAGCTGACCCAGGCAAGCTCAGAGGTTGAGTGATAAGACATTTGCACTAAACAGGAGGTACTTGGTTCGAGCCCCACCTGAGTATTAAACAGTAAGACTGACCAGATTTCGTATACAAGTGCCCTTTGCACATCATCGTTTACCCCCCCCCCCCCATATTTGTAAAGAGGGCCCTTTGGTTTTAAACAAGGCCCTTTTTTTAATCAGTGCCTTTTTGGTTACCAGCGGCCATTTACGAGTGCCCTTTTTAAAAAATTTCGCGCGACCGTCGGCATTTGTTTGTCATTGAAAACTTTATTACTGAGACCTACTTTTTTTTGACTTGTTATGAACTTTATTACAACTTACTTGACACATAGAAAATATCCTGTAACAGCTGAAAATAATTCTGTAATATTGCATTTTTCAGAACAAAATGTGCTCTTATATAAAGAAGGCAACCCTATTACACATTTGCTGTAACTAATTGTTATTTTCTTTTTGAAAAAAAAATAACATCAGGTTTGAATCAAGCATATAGTATGTGAATAAACCTTCAATTTTATGAACATTCTACTTAACACAAAGTTTTCAACTATAGGCTACATCTAACTTATTTCAGCCAAATTATCATTTGAAGTTGAAATATGGGTTATTCCAAAACCTTTTACTTAATGTGCTTCATTTTCAGGTTAAAGGTCCATCCTATCACACCAAGCCCAACAGTGAAGATGGCATCTAATGTTACAGCCCAATCAGTATTGGAGAAGATTAGTGTGGATCATCTGGAATGCTCCATCTGCACCAACCGTTTCAGGCAGCCCAAACTGCTGGACTGTTTGCACACTTTTTGCCTGCAATGCCTCCAAGAGCTCAGACAGAGCCAAGATCCTAGTGGTACAAAGCTGACATGTCCTCTGTGCAGACGTGACACCATGTTGAAAGGGTCTGAGGTTGCTGATCTCCCTAATAACTTTGCATTCAGTGCCCTGGTGGAGGAAGTTACAATGCAGGAAAAGCTACTGGGAGGTCAAGGGTCAGAGATCAAATGCCAAGCCTGTGATGAGGAGAATCAGGCTGTGTCAAGATGCATGGACTGTGATCATTTCCTGTGTCAAGAATGTCAAAAGGCTCATGAACGTCTAACCCTAATGAAATCTCATGAAATCTATACACTGGCTCAACTCCGATCAGGAGAGATTGTCTACAAGAGTAAGCTAAGAGAAGAAGTTCCCAAATGTGGCAAGCATCCAGATCAGAATCTCAATGTTTACTGCGACACATGTGAGCAAGTCATATGTCTCATGTGTACTGTTCTAGATCATGAAAAACCCAAACACTCTTGTATTGGCTTATCTGAGGCTTTTGAGAAATGTAAGAAAAAGGTAGAAGAACTTGTTGCAAAAGTTGCTCAAAGCAAAACAGAACTGAACACCACCATAGAGAAGACTTGCATATCTCGCAAGAAACTCGACATCATGTTTTCAAACACCAAAAAGAACATCTCAGAAAAGGCTGACCAAGAGGTTACCAAAATCCGACAGGAGGAGCAGAAACTGTTAAAAGAGACTGACAGGATTTATCAAGAGAGAGTCACAACATTTGAAGCTGCTCAAGCTACCAACAGGAAAGAGGTGACACAGACAGAGCACAAGCTGGAGGAGGTCAAACAACTCATGAATCAAGCAAGTTGCTATGAGATTCTTGAACTTCAGCAGAAGCTCTTGCATAACCTCAGTGAATTGACAGGGAAACGGCCACAGCAAGTTCCTGACAAGTTGACCTTCATGGATTTTGAAGAAGGTAAGAGGTCGCTTGGGAGACTCATTCTGGAGGAAGATCCAAAGGCTGCAGCAAAGCAATCACCAAGACCTGCAAGATCATGTGTGAAGGAGAAATGGGAACTGAAGACTGAATTCAAGAACTTTGAATTAGGAAAAACAAAGATACGACATGTGTCAGCACTCTCTGACAATAACATAGTATTAAACAATTGGACTAAAACACTATTTACAGTATCACTGACCAATAGTCAACATATACCATCTCCTATCCCACAAAGGCTACAAATCAATGGCCTCACTGATGCAATGTGTATTGCAGTGACCGAGGATGACAAGCTACTTGCTCTAGATATTCCAGTAGTCAAGGTCTTCAACAAGCAACATCAGCTCCTCCATCAGTTCACACCAGGTAGAGGGTCAGACAGCCAACCAACATGCCTTGCAGTGGATGACAGCAATCTGATAGCAGTGGGTTATAAAGACAAGAAGGAGATATCTCTACACAACCCAGATGGATCCCTCATCAGGAGACTGCCTGCTCCAATGATTGAAAGTTATCTGACAATGTACAATCACCGGCTTATTTACACAAACCTGCCTAAGAAAAGGTTGGTATGTGTAGACTACTATGGTGCCAGTGTATTCTCAGTAGACATGACCAGCAACATGCAGGGGGGTTGCTTGCCTACTGGTGTGTGCTGTGACAGTGATGGCAGCATCTATGTTGCTGAGTTCGGACTTCCCACAGGTGATATTCTGCATTACAGTCCTGATGGCAAGTACATTGGATGGGTGATCAAGGGATGTGGTTATCCACGTGGCATCACATTCACATCAGGTGGTGATCTGGTAGTGGCTGCAGGAAAGTCTGTAAAGGTCTATCACCGAGTGTAAGGACAGAGTAATTAATCTAAGGCTATCCAGTGTATCCACCAACCACTTCCATCAGACATTGAACATTGTTATCACTGACAAAAAACTTGAAAGTTCATTCCCTCAAAAAAACATTCTACAATACTGTATATTTGGTTTACTGCTAAGGTCTTTGGTCTCTGTATGTGTTGACTCTAATACCTCAACCACTTCCCCTTTGGAGAACCTTGGACTTCAACACCCAGCCTCCTTCCTGTAAAATCTTAGATCTGGTGGCCCAATAATGAGAGCAAAAGGAATGACCCTTCACATTGTTTGCAAATAGGGCAGAGTGCACATTTTAAAAATATTACAAAGGAGAGGAAAGTATTACCACAAGAGGGCAATTCAATTTTCTCGGATTCATTTCAGCAAATGCAAATTCAATGCATGATGTGCTTTCCAAGTATAAGATATAACCCTGCTCCTGTATGAAATGTAAACATTTCGTTAAATTGTTTTATTGGATTTTTCAATTATTGGGAAATTGTTGGGATTAAATGAATGCAACTTATTTTTGAATGAGAAAAACTTTGCACCTCTGGGTACACGAGACAAATGTAAATACTCAAAAGCAACTGGATGAAATAAGTGTGATTTTGAAATTAAGCGACAGTTTAAAAGTAAACCATATGCAATCCCTTGGTTGTCTCTTTCACAGTGCTTTCCGAGTGCCTCATCAGATTAATATTAGTTTCATTACATTTACAACCAAGTTGAAATGAAAACCTTGTGCATTCTACTGCAATGATACATGGATGTTTGTAAATGTGGTTAGTATGATGGATGTACATTTGTAAACTGAAATATTGTTTGTACGCCTTTCTTAAATGGCATTTTTAAATACTACAATAGAAGATGCATTTAGAACATTCTATGAATTTGGGGTCCACTTTTTCCTGTCCCTATTCATCTAGCATCTACGATTTTGTGTTACGATACCTCATACATATTCGTGATCGAGAGTCGAACACTCACTGGTCAATTCACCATCACGTGCCAGATGTTATTTGTGCTGTTTACCAAGTGCGCGCGCGAGGATTCACGCACAGGGTAAATACGCATGCGTAGTAGACTGTCACACGGGTTACCCGTGCGACAGTCTACTAGGAATGCGCTTTACAAAGCAATCTTGGAACTGTCGCACGTGTGTAGTACGCACGGGTGTAGTACGCACGCGCGAACATCGCCCAAACGAGTTACACACGTTATTTTCCCGAGCGAGCTCAATTATGCCGAACTAGAAAATATTTACGGACAATAAAGATGTCTCCTGTACAAAAGAATGTTGCACACAAACTTTTTACAGCTGCACTGCATTGTAAACGAACTGAACTAGTGAAGTTAAGCAATACGATTCTTTTGGTGAACTGGTGAAGTTTAAAAAAAAAATTGAGGTGCATACTGCAACGAAAAAAAACAAATCGGCGCTGAATATGTATGAGGTATAGTAAAACAAATATAACATGGAATATTTCGGGTGGATAGCCGATATGACCTACCCAACAAATATTAATTAGTTTGAAGTCATTTTTAATGCCACTTGAATGGCAAATGATACATTTTCGAGATTACAGGGACAGTAAAAATGTCCGACTTTGGACCCTACATGTACAGAATGACCTAACATGTTCCGTAACATTACAATAATAGTTGTAATAGTTTAGTTTACTCCATAAATGATTGAGGCTTTTGCTTCTTTGAATAAGTATAATTGGTTTGCTACATGCTGATAGACCAAGTAGTCTAAATGAAGCAATGAGCATTTGCTTTAATAACAGAATATCTCTTCAAGAGAACGCAGCTTCCATGACAACAATAGCATTTCAGCAAAGATCCAAAGTCTATTATGTTACCAATCAGCATCTCACATACGTTTCAGCAGCATTTTCCACTGGGCATGTTACAACTCCACTCCTAGTTTTATTTGCATACATAATGAGGGCTGCCTGTTTTACACCGATGATGCGACTCAGAAATATATATATTTGTATTTTATCATTTATAGACCACTTAATTTGGAAGCTGTTGTTATTGTATCACTAGTTAGTTCATTCACTGTATATTTTGTGGAAGGCCTTTTCAAAAACGGTTTTCTGAGAACATAGCAACAATGATTTCATGAAACAACCCTCTTTTCTCAGTTGTCGTTTGTTTACATTTAGGACCATTTTGTTTTCGACAAAAACATAACATCAGTGGTTTCCCCAACATTTATACTTGTACATAATGGTAGAGGGGATTATCAAGTAATCAGATTTGTGAACACTTTTTCCCTTGATTTTTTTATCTCCTGATTGACCGCATTTGAATATTGTCAACATGCTCTCAAAATATTTTGAGTATGTAACTATGAGCTTAGAAAATTAGTCAGGCTTGTTAAGGTCTAGTACCACGTATTGCGAGCCAAAAAATCAAATACTACAACAACACTATTTAGTCAGCTTTGAAAATTCTTCTTTTTTATCAAAACAAAAAAAAGTGTAGTAAAAAGAAATCTTTTGTATGTTAAAGATCGCCTCATAGGGTTTTATGTTCAGTATTTTATTGTCCTGTGAAAACTTCAAATGTCTAGAAATCCTAAGCGAAAAAGTGACACATGAATGATCAAAATTTGTTGGCACCTTAGCAACCACTTTACAAGGGAAAAATCGGAGCATGGAATTGTTTTTCCAAACTGAATGTCTGGCAATAGCATTTTTAGGGCATGCTTATACAAAAAATATTGAAAGTAAATATTTCTTTAAATTATGGGTGTAATGACAGTTAAACTTGACATCTAAAAGTGGAAGAACTGATATCGTATGGTTGCCGAGGGTGCAGTCAAGTACCCACCACACCTATAGATAACTTATAAATATCGCACATTCTATGGGAGTGAAATGTACGCGATCTGGAATTTCTTAAGGTACCAGCAGCATAACTAGGGTTAAGCTTCTAGGGGGCACCTGGGGGGTTCACCAATTTTTTTGAAAGGGGGGGGGGGGCAAGGAATACATTTGTTGTGTGCAATTCCAGATTTCAAATGGAGTGGGGGGGGGGGGAGAGACACGTGGCCCATAGTTACTCCAATGAAAGGTATAAAGAAATAAGAATTGTAACGTCACATCAAGTTTTAACAGTCCCTTACAAATTTACAATTAAACTAGTTACGAACCAATAAAAGGTGTGAATGGTAGCAACCCATTTAATTGCCTAATGTTGCAGTCCACTATTTTTTGAATAAATTGAAATACAAAATTGTTTTGTAGGAATGAAGCCTTAACACTAGTCTGAATATCACCCATTGTATCACCCTCTCTGTCTCTTGTCCAACGTCTGATATATCTAAGCATGCAAATGTATGCAACCCCGCGCGCCAGCCCATTGGAGTTGACATGACATCATTTCATACTGAAATCTGGACTAGGCTGTTCATTGGTCAATTTTGATGCCATATTTTGTAATACAACAATGGACATAGAGATCCAATAAAACTTGACATTGGCTTTCAAAACTGTTAGCATCCATACGAATGCTCATTGTGGGCGAGACGTGAACGTGCCAGATGGCATTCTGATTACGCCCGTTATTTAAAATATGATGTGATGATGATTCAAGGTCACACTCGCGCATCACGTAACACATCGCTACAGGCCGTGTGACACAGCCTATTTTTGCTGACACAATTCACAATGTAAAAGCATAATGGATGTCGAGCCTAGGTTTCATTAGATGTACATGACAACAGGTTCCCGAAGACCCGACATAAAAGGCGCCTGCTGAATGGTCTTGAGGTCAAGACGCAGACTTGTTTTGCACAATAATCGCCGAATCTGCTCGCATATCATGGACTCTTGCTGCATACGGGGATATTCCATAGACTACCTTAGCACCCATCCCGCCTACAATTAAGAGCGATTCACAATGCAGTGCAAGTGTGCTAACAAGTGTTTGCCTCAAGAGGCCACTTTTCAACTTAACATTCTATTTAAAAGTATACTAACTTCTACAAAATGAACTTACCTGTACATGGAAGTACATTGGGGAATCTGTTCTTGTTTTTTGCAGACAGGTTTCTTGGCTTCCTCACAGTTGACTGCCACTTCATATAGGCCTAGCACCTACATTTCAAAGTGAACAAATTGACAGACAACACACATAACATTGCTTGTTCTCTCTCTAGCTTGGACTTCAACAACGAATCAAGTTATCTTTGGCTGGCTTAAACGTTTGCATATACATTCTTAAGCAAAGGCATGGACAATATAGCCATACACCAGTATGGCAGAAATATAGAACCAAGTCTGTGACTCGGACTTGAGTTTGACTTGTGCTGCAAATTCTCAGACTCAACTTCAAGTTACAATGGATGATGACTCAAACTCGGCTCTCATGACTCAACTCAAAACTCAGACTAGACATCAGGGACATGTCACTTGTGAGTCACATTTCACTGACTAAACAAAACATGTTTGGCAAAACTGTCTGGTAATACATTGAGCTATTGCTGATCAAGAGCAATATTCGGTTCGTTGCCCAATAAAGCCCTTCTATTCTGATACATTCTGCTTTGCAGATACGAAAATGGGAAGATCTGATAACCTCACTTGAAATTCTATAGACTACAGAAATTCATGCAATTTGTTTGAGATTTTTAAATTGGCGAGTTCTCGAAATACCACTGAGCCAAACTTTTACCTCAGATTCACCTTGAATTCCTCCACAGGGTCTTGCTTATCTATCTGTTTTTGCAGTGTGGTAATGGTGTTCGGTAGTGACTGACCCAATAAGCATCAAGCTTGGCCGGTCTGGTGAGCATCATGTGTCACATCTCGGCATCGCTGACAACACAGTCTTGGTCCTTCTAGAGGGGATGTTGGTGTCAGAACCACAGGAGCTAGAATCGTCATGGTCATGGGACTGGGACCTGGGGGAGAAGGGAGGGGGAGAATTTTACTAATAAAATCCTGTAAAAATAGTCCCCGGGTTTAGTTTTGTAAACAGTTGTGCACATTATTTCGTGCTGTTTGAATTGTTAAACATTTGGCCAAAATTATCAGGCTGCTTCTGACAATGTCAAGAACTCATTTTACATTCTCCTGGATCAGAATCTCCTTGTCATTTGGATAAAATCATCCTGCTTGGTGACTTCATACAGAGATCTTGTATAGGGACCACATCCACAGTCTGGAGTGGCATCATCAACAAGCATGCAGATGAAACAACCGATTGCATAAACTCAACCTGCACGCTGATTGAGACCTCACCAAACCCACTACCCTATGTCAGATGTCTGATAAGGTTAGCCCTGTTTTTATTAAAACCTCAACACTTTGAATATTTTCAGCATCCATAGCAAAATTAAAGTGAACAAAATCCATCTAGATTTCAAATTCAGGAAATACAGCTTCTCAGAAAATTTTGCATGTGTAGCTCACAACGGAAGAAGTCCAGTATTTCAGACCTATATATAACCCCATCAGATTTCTTTAATGAACTCTTTCAGGAATCTGGATCTTAATCTGGCAGACTCCTATTAAATTTATTTTAATATATTTTTATCATATAACATCAAAATAAGTTGGTACAGATGAACTTTTTTATTCCTATTTTTCTTGTGGCCGTCCTATTTTATTTCTATTTTTCAAACTGCATACTACTTTTCATCTATTTTATTTCAATTATCCTTTCTTAAATTTATTCAGTTGTATTTTTTTGCTTATTTCATTTATGTATATGACAACTAAAGATGCTCATTTATCAAATGTAGGCAAATGATTTTGCATTACCGCCATGTGCGCGCATTTTCAACATGAGAGATCATCTGCCCTATGCTCTACATATTAAGTTGTTACCATTGTCTGTGGGCACTATTTTTTATAAATAGCATTCTATTTTTTTAATAGCAACCTATTTTACCACTATATTTTTTTACTTTTAAATGTTCCCCTTTTGGGGGGGGGGGGCAAAATACACTGGAAAGAAATAGATTAAAAAAATATATATTTTAATAGGAACAAATGTATTTTTTCTCTATTTGTTTTCAACCAAAGTGAGCAAATAGATTATTAGGAAAAATTTATTGACACCAACAAATTCTCTTCAGGCTGAAATTTGAAAATCACCAGGGTTGCTTACTCCAAAATAGCATTGGTGACTTCTGATTCTATTTTTGTGTGGGGCACATGGGTACATGCATACACTGACTGCTATTTATGCACAGTAAACCTGCATTCATGTGTGCATAAATTACCCCTACAGTACACGTACATGTGGACTCCAATAGCGTCTATAAATAGACCTGGAAATTTATGCACTGTGTGCAACATACTTAGGCATTCATGTACATGTACATGTACAGTGCATTGCATTCACATCAAACGGTGTCAACTGCCTACGTTGTGCGCCATCTTCAAGAAGGATAGTTTCAAATTTTCTTCTAAAACTAACAAAAAGACTTCAATTCAGGTAAGATACTTGATGTTGTACTGTGGTTGTACCCATATTACATGGCATTTGTCAAGAATCTTGGAATAATTGCCAGTACCGGTATGTGCAGCATTGGTCTTACAAGAGGGAGTAGTCAATGCTCAAATACAATACTCTTGACAAAAATGTCCCTGTTTAGTCTACTGGCTTGAGAGGACTAAACACATCCTTGATCCTACATTTGAACCTCAAATAAAAGTTTAACAGTTGAACAAAGAACTTGATAAGGTGGGGTTTGAACCTATAATCTGCAGAATACTGTATAACACTCAACTGAGCTATTTTGGACCAGCCCTATGTTGGTGGTTCCCTAGTTTGAAATTGTCTTTGTTCAAGGGGCACTAGACAGAGGCCGTTAATGTGTTTACGCCATGTAGCCAGGGATCATGCCCAAAGTTTGCACTGTTTTTTTTTTTTTTCATATCTTTTTTTTCCCCTATACATGCTTTATCATGATTTTCCTCAATGCTATATATATTTTGGTTGATATAAATGTTAAGTATTGTATTGAATGGAATTAAAAAAGGGGGAGGGAGGGCCATGCACCTCAGTCAGCCCGCGCTCCCTTACGAAACAAAAATATTGGGGGTTTTAAAAACTTTAAAGCAATTAGTTTCTCCTCCAGTGAGTGGGACCGCCCAAAAGCCTCCCTGTACATTGGAGTTCATGTCAATGCTTTGAATTAAAAAAATATTACATGTAAGCAAAAAGCATTGACATCAATTTTTTTTATTACTTTTTTTTGGGGGGGGGGGTGTTAAGAGAGGGGCCATCTAATTGCAAGTGCCTTCCTACACATTGGAGTTATGTCAATCAACTGAATTAGTAACATATTACAATTCGTCACCGTTTTCGCAAAGAGCCACATCTGTCAACAATTACATTTTTTTTTCCAATTTCTTTTCTTCACTACTTTAGTTTAAAAAATGTGACATGTTTGTGTAAGCAAAACATCATTAATTTCCAAGTGATGTTAATGTTGCAAGGGGCAGAAATCTCAATAAATGCATTTTGCGTTTTCACGAAGAGCCAAATTTTGGCCCCTTGAATGTGTACAAAACCTATTGCACAGATAGGCACAAAAGTAGGTCAAGTGAGATTTTTGTTTGCACGAAGAGCCACATATATCTTTGTTACATTCTCAGCAGCACGGGCTTACACAGGCACACCCCTTCCATATGGAAAAACACATTGAACAGAATGGGCCAAAATGTAGGAAACTTGAAGTTTCGTTTTCACACATCTTTACTAATTAATTTTCGCTAATTAACAACTGTATTAATTCTACATACTGAGTTCACATAAAAATTAAGTTCTCACGGAACCATATGTTGCACAAAGTTGTTGCGAAGTAGTATTTTTTGCAGTTTTAGAGGAGGAGAAAATTCTTTTGTGATTATCTCGAAAACACATTTTCTTCAAAATCCACATGTGGCTCGATCTTCGTGAACACGGTGATGAATTGATACCCATGAACTGAGGAAACAAAACATGCTGACAATGTCTGAGATGATTAATATAATCATTTTATATATTGAAGTCAACCTTTGACACTCTTATTCATTCTTAGGCTAAAAACAAAACTTGATTCTTCAAAAAGTCAAGATGGCATCTAGTGTTACAGCTCAATCAGTGTTGGAGAAGATTAGTGTGGATCATCTGGAATGCTCCATCTGCACCAACCGTTTCAGGCAGCCCAAACTGCTGGACTGTTTGCATAGTTTTTGCCTGCAATGCCTCCAAAAGCTCAGACAGAGCCAAGATCCTAGTGGTACAAAGCTGACATGTCCTCTATGCAGACGTGAAACCATGTTGAAAGGGTCTGGGGTTGCTGATCTCCCTAATAACTTTGCATTCAGTGCTCTGGTGGAGGAAGTTACAATGCAGGAAAAGCTACTGGAAGGTCAAGGGTCAGAGATCAAATGTCAAAACTGTAAAGAGGAGAATCAGGCCATTTCAAGATGCATGGATTGCGATCATTTCCTCTGTCAAGAATGCCAAAAGGCTCATGAACGTATGACTGTCATCAATTCCCACAAAATCTGTACACTGGCTCAACTTCAATCAGGAGAGATTGTCTACAAGAGTAAAATCAGAGAAGAAGTTCCCAAATGTGGCAAGCATCCAGATCAGAATCTCAATGTCTATTGTAATACATGTGAGCAAGTCATATGTCTCATGTGTACTGTTCTATATCATGAAAAACCAAATCACTCTTGTGTTGGCTTACCTGAGGCTTTTGAGAAAAGTAAGAAAAAGGTAGAAAAACTTGTTGCAAAAGTTGGTCAAAGCAAAACAGAACTGAACACCACCATAGAGAAGACTTGCATATCTCGCAAGAAACTTGACACCATGTTTGCAAACACCAAAAAGAAAATCTCAACAAAAGCTGACCAAGAGGTTGCCAAGATCCGACAGGAGGAGCAGAAACTGTTAAAAGAGACTGACAGGATTTACCAAGAGAGAATCACAACATTTAAAGCTGCTCAAGCTACAAATAGCAAAGAGGTGACACAGACGGAGCACAAGCTGGAGGAGGTGAAACAACTCATGAATCAAGCAAGTTGCTATGAGATTCTTGAACTTCAACAGAAGCTCTTGCATAACCTCAGTGAATTGACAGGAAAACAGCCAGAGCAAGTTCCTGACAAGTTGACCTTCATGGATTTTGAAGAAGGTGAGAGGTCACTTGGGAGACTCACTCTGGAGGAAGAACCAAAGGTTGCAACAAAGCAATCACAAAGACCTGGAAGATCATGTGCAGAGGAAAAATGGGAACTGAAGACTGATTTCAAGAACTTTGGATTAACAAATATATCTACATGCTTATCACGGGTTGCAGCACTCTCTAGCAATAAAGTACTTGCACTATCCAATGCAATTTTTAGTGAACATGCAATATTTACAGTTTCAATTCCCAATAGTCATCAGAAACAATCTCCTATCACACAAAGGCTACAAATCAATGGCCTCCAAAATAATGTAAGGTGTATTGCAGTGAGCAAGGATGACAAGCTCCTTGCTCTAGATGGTCCTGTGGTCAAGGTCTTCAACAAGCAACATCAGCTCCTTCATCAGTTCATACCAGGTAGAGGGTCAGACAGCCAACCAGCATGCCTTGCAGTGGATGACAGCAATCTGATTGCAGTGGGTTCTAGAGGCAAGAATGAGATATCTCTACACAACCCAGATGGATCCCTCATCAGGAGACTGCCTGGTCCAAAGATTAAGGATTATCTGACAACGTACAATCACCGGCTTATCTACACAACAGACTTTACCAAAAGGTTGGTATGTGTAGACTACAATGGCGACAGTGTATTCTCAGTAGACATGACCAACAACATACGGGAGCATAAGAACCCTACCGGTGTGTGCTGTGACAGTGATGGCAGCATCTATGTTGCTGTGGGGAGATATCCAACAGGTGATATTCTGCATTACAGTCCTGATGGCAAGTACATTGGATGTGTGATCAAGGGATGTGGTTATACACGGGGCATCACATTCACATCAAATGGTGATCTGGTAGTGGCTGCAGGACAGTCTGTAAAGGTCTATCACCAAGTGTAAGACAAATTAATTAAACTGGGGCTATCCAGTGTATCCACCAACCACTTCCATCAGACATTGAACTTTGTTATCACTGAAAAAGAACTTTAAAGTTCATCCCCTTGAACAACATTCTACAATACAAAATATTTGGTTTATTTCTAAGGTCTTTGGTCTCTGTATGTGTTGACTCTACATGTAATACCTCAACCACTTCCCCTTTGGAAAATCTTGGAACTCAACATCCAGTCTACTTCCTATGAAATCTTAGATGTGGTGGTCCAATAATAAAAACAAAGGAACGACCTTTCACATTGTTTGCAAATAGTGCAGAGTGTACATTTTCAAAGTATTACCAACGACAGGGATTGTATTGATCACAAGAGGCAATTCAATTTGTGTCAGCAAATGCAAAGTAAATGCATGATGTGTTTCAAAGTACATGTATAAGATATAACCCTACTCCCAGGGTTGGATCCAGGATTTTCCAAAAGGGGGGGGGGGGGCGTGAAATATTTTGAAACCTGTGCAGAATTTTGTTGTGACACACCAACTCGTGAAGCCATGTCGTGGGGTTCAAGGCACGTCGTGGGGTTCAAGGCCCGTCTAAGGGCCCCCAAAAATGTTGACCTTTAGAAACTGTCTAGTGCATTTTAGAGCAAATCTGGGGATCTCTGCATTAGATTTTTCCTCAAAATTCAGAGGAGATTTTTAATATTTTAAAAAATGAAATATTGAATAATCATTTCACTAACATTTCAACTTCCTAAACTGGAAATTGGAAAAGTGGGCCTATATGGATTAAAAGTAAGTTTCAAGTTGAGAAATAAGTCGGAAGAACCAAAAAAATCTGATTCCTATCACATTCCTATCGCGCCACGAGAGTTATCGAGACTGTCCATCAAAACTTTTTGATAAAAATTTGCCTTACCTAATATGAAAACATATTCAAGGTGGATGTACTTTAAAATAATGAAGAATTTTCACGCCACTATGCTCAATTATGAAAATGTTTGTTACAGTCAGCCGCTGGCCAGCACTGGTCGTATATTGCGTCGCGCACACGGCGCACTATCGGTACAGTGCATACAGCAGCACTGTGTACTGTGTAGCGGACCCAGAAATGACCGAAAGTGCTGTGGGCTGAAAAGTTTGCAGAAACTCACTATGGTGTATCACGTATGAGCAGAACAATCTCGTCATAAATATTCATTTTAATGGAGAATACATACACAGAAAAGAGATCACATTCTGGGAATTAATTTGAAGAAATTCTCTTTCTCCATCGATGTTCGTTTGGTATTTTCTTTGAGCCAAATTCAACGCAACGTATATGAAGCCTGTAGTCACTGGTTCCAGTCCTACATCATAGCTTTGATTCTGTTAACACGCGGTGGGAACCAGTGAATGGCACGATGGCACTGCACTGCACTGCCACATGCCATACGGAACATCGTACAGCGGCATGGCTTTGATGTTGTGAATGTGCAATTTGATAACACATGCATCAGAAATATAGGCATTTCCCGTCAAGATTTAGCATGTCCAATTGAAATCAATAATAGCGTGTGTAACATTTTTATTCTGAAGAAAAAAGGAGGGGGCATGCACCCCCCATGCCCCCCCCCCCTGGATCCGCCCCGACTCCTGTATAAAATGTAAACATTTCCTTAAATTTTGTTCTTCGATTTATCAATTATTGTGAAGATTGTTTAGTTTAAATGAATTCAACTTATTTAAATGAGAAAGATTTTGCACCACAGAGTACTCAAAAGCAACTGGATGAAATATTTGTGGTTTTGAACTCAAGCGATACATGTACATGTAATTTCAAAGTAAATCATATGCAATCCCTTTGTTGTCTCTTTCACAGTGCTTTCTGAGTGCCTTATCAAATTAATATTAGTTTCATTGCATATTTACAACCAAGTTAAATATGAAAATCTAGCATTCTACTGCAATGATACATGGATGTTTGTCAATGTGGTTAGTATGATGGATGTACATTTGTAAATTGAAAACTTGTTTGTTCGCCTTTCTTAAATGTGATTTTTAAAATACTGTAAAAGAAGATGCATTTGGAACATTCTATGAATTTGACATCCACTTTTTCCTGTCCCTATACGTCTTGCATCTCGATTTTGTAATAGAAGATGCACTCCTTTATGTGTGTACTCTTCCTCCAAGAATGCTTCTGTGAATCAAATGACCTACCCAACAAATATTAATTAGTTTGACGTCAGTTTTAATGCCACTTGAATGGCAAATTATAAATTTCAGAGGTTACAGGGACAGGAAAAATGTCTGACTTTGGACCCTAAATGTATAGAATGACCTACTTGTGAGAGGTTCCGTATCATTACAATAATAGTTTAGTTTATTCCATAAATGATTGAGACTTTTGCTTCTTTGAATAAGTATTGGTTTGCTAAATGCTGATAGACCAAGTAGTCTAAATGAAGCAATGAGCATTTGCTACAATTAAAGAATATCTCTCCAAGAGAACGCAGCTTCCATGACAACAATGGCATTTCAGCAAATATCCAAAGTCTGTTATTTCACCAATCAGCATCTGGAACTTTCTAAAGGTACCAGTGGCGTCACTAGGGTTAAGCATCTAGGGGGGCACCAGGGAGTTCACCATTTATTTTTGAGAGGGCACTGAAAGTAACGTATACATTTTTTTACAAATGACAATTGTTACAAAAAAAACAAAAAAATGGTTTGAATGGTATCAACCCCCTTTAACTGCCTTATGTTGCAGGCGACTCTATTCTGAGTAAAATGAAATAAAAAATCGTTTTGTAGGAATTAAGCCTCAGCACCAGTCTGAGTATAGCCCGTTGTATCACACCTTTCTGAAATCTGGACTAAGCTGTTCATTGGTCAATTTTGATGCAGGTTTTTGTAATAAAACAACGGACAAAGAGATCTAATAAAACCCGACATTGGCTTTCAAAACTGTTAGCATACGCGAATGCTCACTGTGGGCAAGACGTGAGTGAGATGTGAACGTGCCAGACGGCTTCTGATTACGCGCGTTATTTAAAATATGATGTGATGATGATTCAAGGTCACGCTCGTGCATCACTCCAGACCAAAGACACTGTTGCTAATCACATGATTTCAGGCAATCTCTTGCATAGTGACGTAAGGGACGCTCAGCACCAATACATTGTTCACAATGGGTGAGAATGGCACAAAGACACCAGACCATGCCGCCGCTGGGGGTTGCTAGCATAAGGCTTGCCTCAAATCATGTGATATCGTAACAGTCTCTTTGGTCGGGAAAATGACCACCCGTACAGATTTCAAATAGACTGACACCACATTACTGCTGTTGTGTTAGTACCTGTTCATCAGTCTGTGATGTGTAGAGGTGGGCGTGGCTCTCCCCAATCTCAGCATTCATCTCAGCAATGGACCAATCAGCCTATAGAAGACACAAAATATAAATGAATATTCAAATTTAGTGCTGAATGAACTGAACTTGGCTGCATACATCTTATTTAAAAAAGAGAAAGCCTCAAAAATTGTCAGTTTTGGAAAGTTTGCAATGAAGTACTGCCAACACTGAATCACTGAAAGAAATGTATTTAGTTATGATGCAGGGATAGTTGCTGTTGAATGCTATACGTGCATGTAAAACACCAAATGCACAATAGCTAAAATGTAGATAAATGTAAAGAAAGTGAAAAAAATATATAGATTCCATAACTATTTAATGTTGGTTCATTGTTTACTTCTTTTATATTTTTTTTTTTTTGGGGGGGGAGGGGATTTATACGGTAGACTTGAGTACCCTGATTTAAAACATATCATCGCAGAGCTGACATACTGACGACTAAGCGAAAAGCCTGTTTGGAGTGATTCACGTATGAAGTTGGACATTTTTCTGGGCGTTGTATTTTACCCTTCATGTTTCGATAATAACCTATTCGGAATAAAATAGGAAACATAGTATCAATCAGGTTACTTATTTAGTCAGAGAAGTTGTGCGATATGTCTTTATTTGATCGTCAACATTTTCGTCAGTTTGTCAAATTACAAAAATCTCTAATAGCAGGTTGTTTTTCATATTGTTTGTGTGCTATTCATCAGTTTGTCGGATCACGCGTGCACACGCGCACAATCTGACAAACTGACGAATAACATTCCTTGGTACATTGAACGCATACCTTACATTAGCTGGTTACCAACGCAATTCCGTATTTGTCACTATGTCATATTATGGATTTGTTATTGTGACTGATTCGCCACAGGGGGGGGGGGATTCTGAATTTCAAAATCCAGATAAGAACCAAGAATTTTGCCATGAATACCTGAAGGAGCAACCTCTATAAACCCCCAAAATAACAAAATCTCAAAATCGCCAAGATGGTCGATTCGCTGGTATGTCAGCTCTGCGACTTATAGATATTAAAACAAGTGCTATTTGCAATATCAGTCAGCTTAGAATACTGCAATTTGTGACCCTGTGGCTTTTTTATGTTTACCTTTCTGATAAACTTGCCTGTCATATTGCTAATATTACCAGCTCTAGACCTTTGGATCAATTAGATATACAACACAGTCGACATGCTGTATTTGATTTTACTGTGAGCACGTACCGCAGTGCTACGTTATCGGAATTTGGGTATTAGTGCAAATATTACCAGCCCAAAACCTTTGGATCCATTTGATATAAAACACTCTATTTGATTTTACTACGAGCACGTACCAAAGCTCTACAGAAGTGGAATCCAGGGACAGCAAATGACTGTACTCAAAATCAGGTGACATGGTCTGTGTTGATACAGAGGGGCGTATACATAGAACGCCATCTTTGTTCATTTCAACCATTGCCGTAAGTGACATCAGAATGGGAAGAAAGCAATGGCTCATTTCATGTGTACCTGAAGGTAAGATTTTTATTTATTGGGTCTACCTGGAAGTCTGTCTATACGTCTGATATAAATCAACAGCAGCACATTATCTCATATGAAGTACGTGTACACTCAGCATTTGCCAATTACAAGTGTGCGTATTTACTAGCAATTCAGGTGGATCCGTCAAACCTGTTAGAATACAGACATGTGGAATACATGCATCTCCTTCTATTCACGACAGAAATAAGTGACATGCATTGTTTGTACTTACCTGTAGTTTTACAAACAAGTGTTGGACCTTTAAGAAGATTCGGCACAGACGTAGCTTAGTGAATCACAAAATAATACTAAAACAACACAAAATAAAACCGATGTGAAGGTAAAATTTTTTTTTATGAAATTTCTTAAAGGAAAATGGACTCTGAGTCTACGATTTGAAATATGAGCCAGTTAAAGTACTTGAAATATGTTGGGTTTTTTTGGGTGCAGACAATATTTGGTTGCAGTAACTCCAGCCCACCTTAACTCAAACCACCCAGCTGACCCAGGCAAGCTCAAAGGTTGAGCAATAAGATGTCTGCACTAAACAGGAGGTACTGGGTTGGAGCCCCACCTGAGTATTAAGCAGTAAGACTGACCTTTCGTATACAAGTGCCCTTTTACATCGTTTTACCCCCCCCCCCCCATATTTGTAAAGAGTGCCCTTTGTTTGTAAACAAGGCCCTTTTTTTAATCAGTGCCTTTTTGGTTACCAGCGGCCATTTACGAGTGCCCTTTTTTAAAATTCCGTGCGACTGTCCGCATTTGTTTGTCATTGAAAACTCTATTAATATTGCACTTTTCAGGTTAAAAATAATGTGCTCTTATATGAAGAAGGCAACCCTATTATAAATTTGTTGAAACTAATTGCTATTTTCTTTAGGAAAAAAAAAACTAACATCAGGTTTGAATCAAGCATATAGTATGTGAATAAACCTTCATTTTATGAACACTCTACTTGACAAAAAGTTTTCAACTATAGGCTACATCTAACTTATTTCAACCAAATTATCATTTGAAGTTGAAATACGTGTTATTCCAAAACCTTTTACTTAATGTGCTTCATTTTCAGGTTAAAGGTCCATCCCATCGCACCAAGCCCAACAGTGAAGATGGCATCTAATGTTACAGCCCAATCAGTGTTGGAGAAGATTAGTGTGGATCATCTGGAATGCTCCATCTGCACCAACCGTTTCAGGCAGCCCAAACTGCTGGACTGTTTGCACACTTTTTGCCTGCAATGCCTCCAAGAGCTCAGACAGAGCCAAGATCCTAGTGGTACAAAGCTGACATGTCCTCTGTGCAGACGTGACACCATGTTGAAAGGGTCTGAGGTTGCTGATCTCCCTAATAACTTTGCATTCAGTGCCCTAGTGGAGGAATTACAATGCAGGAAAAGCTACTGGGAAGTCAAGGGTCAGAGATCAAATGCCAAGCCTGTGATGAGGAGAATCAGGCTGTGTCAAGATGCATGGACTGTGATCATTTCCTGTGTCAAGAATGTCAAAAGGCTCATGAACGTCTAACCCTAATGAAATCTCATGAAATCTATACACTGGCTCAACTCCGATCAGGAGAGATTGTCTACAAGAGTAAGCTAAGAGAAGAAGTTCCCAAATGTGGCAAGCATCCAGATCAGAATCTCAATGTTTACTGCGACACATGTGAGCAAGTCATATGTCTCATGTGTACTGTTCTAGATCATGAAAAACCCAAACACTCTTGTATTGGCTTACCTGAGGCCTTTGAGAAATGTAAGAAAAAGGTAGAAGAACTTGTTGCAAAAGTTGCTCGAAGCAAAACAGAACTGAACACCACCATAGAGAAGACTTGCATATCTCGCAAGAAACTCGACATCATGTTTTCAAACACCAAAAAGAACATCTCAGAAAAGGCTGACCAAGAGGTTACCAAAATCCGACAGGAGGAGCAGAAACTGTTAAAAGAGACTGACAGGATTTATCAAGAGAGAGTCACAACATTTGAAGCTGCTCAAGCTAACAACAGGAAAGAGGTGACACAGACAGAGCACAAGCTGGAGGAGGTCAAACAACTCATGAATCAAGCAAGTTGCTATGAGATTCTTGAACTTCAGCAGAAGCTCTTGCATAACCTCAGTGAATTGACAGGGAAACGGCCACAGCAAGTTCCTGACAAGTTGACCTTCATGGATTTTGAAAAAGGTAAGAGGTCACTTGGGAGACTCATTCTGGAGGAAGATCCAAAGGCTGCAGCAAAGCAATCACCAAGACCTGCAAGATCATGTGTGAAGGAGAAATGGGAACTGAAGACTGAATTCAAGAACTTTAAATTAGGATATACACAGATACGTCATGTGTCAGCACTCTCTGACAATAACATAGTGTTAAACAATTGGAATAATGCATTATTCACAGTGTCACTGACCAATAGTCAACATACACCATCTCCACTCCCACAAAGGCTACAAATCAATGGCCTCACTGATGCAATGTGTATTGCAGTGAGCAAGGATGACAAGCTCCTTGTTCTAGATGGTCAAGTAGTCAAGGTCTTCAACAAGCAGCATCAGCTCCTCCATCAGTTCACACCAGGTAGAGGGTGGGACAGCCAACCAACATGCCTTGCAGTGGATGACAGCAATCTGATAGCAGTGGGTTATGCAGGCAAGGATGAGATATCTCTACATAACCCAGATGGATCCCTCATCAGGAGACTGCCTGCTCCACTGATTAGAGATTATCTGACAATGTACAATCACCGGCTTATTTACACAAACCTGCCTAAGAAAAGGTTGGTATGTGTAGACTACTATGGTGCCAGTGTATTCTCAGTTGACATGACCAGCAACATGCAGGGGGGTGGGTTGCCTACTGGTGTGTGCTGTGACAGTGATAGCAGCATCTATGTTGCTGTGTATGGACATCCAACAGGTGATATTCTGCACTACAGTCCTGATGGCAAGTACATTGGATGTGTGATCAAGGGATGTGGTTCTCCACGTGGCATCACATTCACATCATATGGTGATCTGGTAGTGGCTGCAGGACTGTCTGTAAAGGTCTATCACCGAGTGTAAGGACAGATTAATTAAACTGGGGCTAACCAGTGTATCCACCAACCACTTCCATCAGACATTGAATATTGTTAATTATCACTGAAAAGAACTTTGAAGTTCATCTCTCGAATAAGACATTCAACAATACTCTATGTTTGGTTTATTTCTAAGGTATTTGCTCTCCGTACATGTTGACTCTCGTACCTCAACCACTTCCCCTTCTTGGACTTCAACACCCACTCTACTTGCTACTTCCTACAAAATCACAGATCTGGGGGCCCAATAATGAGAGCAAAGAAATGACCCTTCACATTGTTTGCAAATAGGGCAGATTGCACATTTTAAAATTATTAAAAAACGAGAGGGAAAATATTACCACGAGAGGCAATTCAATTATTTTGGATTCATCTCAGCAAATGCAAAGTCAATGCATGATGTGTTTTACAAGTATAAGATATAACCCTGCTCCTTTGTGAAATGTAAAGATTTCCTTAGATTTTGTTATTCAATATTTCCAAATATGGGGAAAATTGTTGAGTTTAAAAAAACACAACTTAGTTTCAAATGAGAAAGATTTTGCACCTCCATGTACATGAGACAAAAGTAAATACTCAAAAGCAACTGGACGAAATATGTGATTCTGAACTAAAGTGATAGTTTCAAAGTAAATCATATGCAATCCCTTGGTTGTCTCTTTCACAGTGCTTTCCGAGTGCCTCATCAAACTAATATTAGTTTCATTACATTTACAACCAAGTTGAAAATGAAAACCTTGTGCATTCTACTGCAATGATATATGGATGTTTGTAAATGTGGTTAGTATGATGGATGTACATTTGTAAACTGAAATCTTGTTTGTACGCCTTTCTTAAATGGTGTTTTTAAATACTACAATAGAAGATGCATTTACAACACACTATAAATTGGGTTTTTACTTTTTCCTGTCCCTATACATCTAGCATAGACGATTTTGTAATAGAAGATGCACTCCTTTATGTGTGTACTCTTCCTCCAAGAATGCTTCTGTGAATCAAATGACCTTACCCAAGAAATATTAATTAGTTTGAAGTCATTTTTAATGCCACTTGAATGGCAAATGATACAATTCAGAGTTTACAGGGACAGGAAAAATGTCCGACTTTGGACCCTAAATGTATAGAATGACCTACTTGTAAGAGGTTCCATATCATTACAATAATAGTTTAGTTTATTCCATAACTGATAGAGGCTTTTACTTCTTTGAATAAGTATTGGTTTGCTAAATGCTGATAGACCAAGAAGCCTAAATGAAGCAATAAGCATTTGCTTTAATTACAGAATACTTCTCCAAGAGAACGCAGCTTCCATGACAACAATGGCATTTCAGCAAAGATCCAAAGTCTGTTATTTTACCAATCAGCATCTCACATACGTTTTAGCTGCATTTTCCACTGGGAATGTGTGACTGCTAGTGTTATTTGTATACATAATGAGGGCTGCCTATTTTACACCGATTATGCAACTCAAAAAGATATCTTTGTATTTTATCATTTATAGACCACTTAATTTGGAAGCCGTTGTTATTGTATCACTAGTTAGTTCATTCACTGTATATTTTGTCGAAGACATTTTTAAAAACATTTTCTGAGATTATAGCAACAATGATTTCATGAAACAACTGTCTTTTCTCAGTTGTTGTTTGTTTACATTTAGGACCATTTTGTTTTCGACAAAAACATAACATCAGTGGTTTCCCCAACACTTATACTTGTACATAATGGTAGAGGGGATCATCAAGTAATCAGATTTGTGAACACATTTTCTCTTTGATTTTTTATCTCCTGATTGACCGCATTTGAATATTGTCAACATGCTCTCAAAATACATTGAGTATGTAACTATGAGCTTAGAAAATTAGTCAGGCTTGTTGAGGTCTAGTACCACGTGTTGCGAGCCAAAAAACAAAAAACAAAAAAACAATCACTACATCAACACTGTTTAGTCAGCTTTAAAAATTCTTCTTTTTTATCAAAAAAAAAAAGTAGTACAAATAAATCTTTTGTTTGTTCAAGATCGCCTCATGGGGTTTTATGTTCAGTATTTTATTGTCCTGTGAAAACTTCAAATGTTTAGAAATCCTAAGCGAAAAAGTGACACATGAATGATCAAAATTTGTTGGCACCTTAGCAACCACTTTACAAGGGAAAAATCAGAACGTGGAATTGTTTTTTTGAAATGAATGGGGCATGCTTATACAAAAAAATATTGAAAGTAAATATTTCTTTAAATTATGGGCGTAAAGACAGTTAAACTTGACATCTAAAAGTGGAAGAACTGATATCGTATGGCTGCCGAGGGTGCAGTCAAGTACCCACCACACCTATAGATAACTTATAAATATCACACATTCTATGGGAGTGAAACGTACGTGATCTGGAATTTCTTAAGGTACCAGCAGCGTAACTAGAGTTAAGCTTCTAGGGGGCACCTGGGGGTTCACCAATTTTTTTTGAAGGGGGGGGGGGCAAAGGAAGGTAACATATACATTTGTTGTGTGCAATTCAGATTTCAAATGGAGTTGGGGGGGGGGGAGAGACACATGGCCCATAGTTACACCAATGAAAGGTATAAAGAAATAAGAATTGAACAGTCTCTTTCATACAATTAACACTAGTTATGAACACTACTTACGAACCAATAGGCCACAAAAAAAGTGTCCGGTTTCTGGTACGGAGCTGCCCAAAAAGTGGTGCGGCGACGCGGCTTTTTTTTTTACCTGATTTTTTTGCTTCAAATGTGTGCTGATGAATGCAAATGGTGCCCGACTAAACTTAGTGCAAATATATGGGAGTCCAGAGAGGCCACATAAAGCTTATTCTCGACCATAACCCAATCTTAAAACACGTTACAATTGTGCAGCAGCAGGATTCCAGTCAAACCAGTGAGTTTGGCGGTTTTGAGACATCATCTTTCATTGAAAGGCTACGGCGACGCATGGCTACGGCGACGCGCGTGCATACCAGAAACCGGAGATTTTTTTTTTTTGGCCATAAAACGTTTGAATGGTATCAACCGAACCCCGACAATTGCCTAATGTTACAGTCCACTCTTTTTTGAATAAATTGAAATACAAAATGGTGAATGAAGCCTTTTATAACACTAGTCTTGAGTATCACCCATTGTATCTCCCTCTCTGTCTCTGGTCCAACGTCTGATATTATCTACGCATGCAAATGTATGCGACCCCGTGCGCCAGCCAATTGGAATCGACATGACATCATTTCATTCTGAAATCTGGACTAAGCTGTTCATTGGTTAATTTTGATGCCATGCTTTTGTAATACAACAACGGACAAGGAGATCCAATAAAACCCGACATTGGCTTTCAAAACAGTTAGCATACGCGAACGCTCACTGTGGGCGAGACGTGGGCGAGACGTGAACGTGCCAGAGGGCATTTTCATTACGCGCGTTACTCAAAACATGATGTGTTGATTAAAGGTCACGCTCGTGCATCACGTAACATATCGTTACAGGCTGTGTGACACAGCCTATTTTTGCTAACACAATTTACAATGTAAAAGCACAATAGACTTCATGTCTAGGTTTTATTAGATGTACATGACAATGGGTTAATGAAGACCCGAGATAGAAGGCGCCTGCTGAATGCTCTCGAGGTCAAGACGCAGTCTGGTTTTGCATAATAATCGACGAATTTCTTGGATATCATAGACCCTTGCTGTGCCAAGGGATTTTCCATATAGACTACCTTAGCACCCACCCCCCCCCCCCCCCCTACAATTTAGAACAATTCACAATGCAGTGTGAGTGTGCCAACAAGTGTTTGCCTCAAGAGGCCACTTTTCAACTTAACGGTCTATTTAAAAGTATACTAACTTCTACAAAATGAACTTACCTGTACATGGAAGTACATTGGGAAATCTGTTCTTGTTTTTGCAGACAGGTTTCTTGGTTTCCTCACAGTTGACGGCCACTGACATTTCATATAGCACCTACATTTCAAAGTGAACAAATTGACAGACAACACACATTACATTGCTTGTTCTCTCTCTAGCTCGGACTTCAATTACGAATCAAGTTATCTCTTGCTGACTTAATCGTTTGTATATTCATTCTTCAGCAAGTGCATGGACAACATAGCCATACACCAGAATGGCAGAAATTTTTTTAACCTAGTCTGTGACTCGGACTTCAGTTTGACTTGAGTTACAAATTCTCAGACTTAACTTAAACTTACAATGGATGATGACTCAAACTCGGCTCTCATGACTCAACTCATGACTCAGACTAGACATCAGGGACATGTCACTGATGAGTCAAATTTCACTGACTCAACAAAACATTTTTGGCAAAAACTGCAAAAGCTGGTTTGTTGTCAGTAACAATTGGTTGCAATAAAGCCCTTGTATTCTGATACATTCTGCTTTGCAGATACAAAAATGGGAAGATCTGATAACCTCACTTGAAATTCTATAGACTACAGAAATTCATGTAATTTTTGAGACTTTTAAAGCTGGGAGTTCTTGAAATATCACTGAGCCAAACTTTTACCCCCAAAGTCAGCTTGAATTCCTCCACAGGGTCTTGCTTGTCTATCTGTTTTTGCAGTGTGGTAATGGTGTTCAGTAGTGACTGACCCAATAAGCACCAACCTTAGCCGGTCTGGTGAGCGTCATGTGTCACATCTTGGAGTCGCTGACCACACGGTCTTGGTCCTTCTAGAGGGGATGTTGGTGTCAGAACCCCAGGAGCTAGAATCGTCTCACCATGAGCCTAGGACCTGGGGAAAAGGGAGGGGGAGAATACAACATCAAATTTCACTGATAAAATACTGTAAAAATAGTCATCCGTGTTAATTTTTGTAAACAGTTTTGTACATATTTCATGTTGTTCGAATGTTTAAACATTTAGCCAACATTATCAGGCTGCTGCTGACAGTGGCAAAGACTAATTTAACATTTTCCTGGATCAGAATCTCCTTGTCATTCCTCTATTGGATAAAATCATCCTCCTTGGCGACTTCATATGGGGATCTTGTATAGGGACCACATACATGTACACAGTCTAGAGTGGCATCATCAACAAGCATGCAGTTGAAACAACCGATTGCGTAAACTGCACGCTGATTGAGACCTCACCAAACCCACTACCTATGTCAGATGTCCGATAAGGTTATCCTATCCCTATTTTTTATTCAAACCTCAACACTTTGCAGATGAAACAACCGATTGCATAAACTCAACCTGCACGCTGATTGAGACCTCACCAAACCCACTACTTATGTCAGATGTCCGATAAGGTTTAATAGCCCTATTTTTTAATAAAACCTCAACACTCTGAATATTTTCAGCATCCATAGCAAAAGTAAAGTGAAAAATTCATCTAAATTTCAAATTCAGAAAATACAACTTCTCAGGAAATTTTGCATGCATTCAGGTGTAGCTCACGATGGAAGAAGTCCAGTATTTCAGATGTTAATGGAGATATATAACCCCATCAGATTTCACAATTTAACTCTTTCAGGAATATGGATGTTAATCTGGCAAAATCCTATTTAATTTCTATTTAAACTAGGTTTTTACCCCTTTTTCTGCTAGATAATTGGTAAAAAATTCTATTTTTCAAACTGCATACTATTTTTTGTCTATTTTATTTCAATTAGGGCCTATCCTTTCTTAAATTTATTCAGTTGTATTTCTTTGCTCATTTCATGTATGTAAAGGACTACTAAAAATGCTCATTTATCAAATGTAGGGAAAAATGGTTTTGCATTACCGCCATGTTCGCACATTTCCAACATGAGAGATCATCTGCCATATGGATTTCTATGCTCTACATGTACGTGTATATTAAGTTGTAACCATTGTTTGGATACTATTTTTTTTAAATAGCGTCTTATTTTTTTAAATAGCAACCTATGTTACCACGATATTTTTGTACTATTATGTCCCCCTTTTTTGGTGGTGGCGAAATACAATGGAAAAAATAGATTAAACAAAATATATTTTATTCAATAGGAATTTAAAGAAAAAAATTCTCCATTTGTTTTTCAACCCAAGTGAGGAAATAGATTGCTGTAGGAACAAAACTAAATTAACACTAAAACATTATTTTCAGGCTGAAATTTGAAAATCACCAGGGCTGCATGATTACTGCACAAATAGCATTTGTCTTCTGATTCCATTTTTGTGGGGTCAACGGGGTCATGGAAACACTGACTGATATTTATACACAGGAAACCTGCACCGGATGTGAGCAAGAAAGCATCCGGTACAGTACATGTATACACGGACTCCAACAGCTTCTTAAAATAGAACTGGGAGTTTACGCCCTGTGTGCAATGATAGTTCAACATTCATGTTCATGTACAGTGTATTGCATTCACATCAAACTGTGTAAACTACAGATACTGCAACATCTTTCGGAAGGATAAGTTTGAATTTCTTGCTAAAACTAACTTCAATTCAGGTAAGTGTATTTTATGTTGTTCACGTATTTAATGACATTTGTTAAGAATCATGGAATAATATGCCAGTTTGTGCAGCACTGATCTTACCAAAGAGAGAGTCAATGCTCGAATGCATAATACTCTTAGATTCGCACAAAAACTTCCCTGTTCAGTCTACCTTGAGAGGACTAAAACTATCCTTGATCCTACATTTGAATCTCACATAACAGTTAAAAAGTTGAACAAAGAACTTGATAAAGTGGAGTTTGAACCTATATGACCTGCAGATTACTGTACTGACACTCTACTAACTGAGCTATCAGCCCTATGGTGGCGGTTCCTCAAATTGAAATTGTGTTTGTTTAAGGGGCACTAGTCAGAAGTCGTGGATAGGTTGATGCCATGTAGCCAGGGATCATGCCTTAAGTCACATTAGCAATGGTGCAAACCCTGGCAATAGCAAACAAATATTATTCATAGATGGCTCTTTGTTTCAAACTTTCAAATAAACTAAACAGTTGGGACGGTGTAGGTACATTGAAATAAATTAGAATTGTTTAACATTCTAATTCAGGAGCTGTGATGAACATAATGCTAATTTGTGCTAATCAACCTAAATGTAACTAACAATGATACTGGCCAAAAATCATTTTACTTTTTTTCTATTAATTCAGGGGAATAACTAAGGTATACTTTTGGGGGAGGTAAAAACAATTTTTGGGGGTTAAAGACATGGGTGTCCCCAAGATTTTTTTTCCGGAAAGGGGAGGGGGGGGGGGGCAAAGCAAATATTTTCCCCAAATTCCTTAACTTTTACATTATATTCTCAATTTATCATTTTTCAAGGCATGAACAGGGGAGCATTTGCCCTCGCCCCCCCCCATCAAAATAACAACAATATGGCTTCGCATCTTTTTTTTCCTCCCCCCCTTTTTTCCTTTCTCATTCTTTCCCCCATTTTCCACGTGGGGGGGCCATTATGGTTAAAGAGTGGGGCCACCAATCGCAAGTGCCTCCCTGTACATTGAAGTTATGTCAATGTATTGAATTAATTACATATTAATACGTAAACCCAAGAACAAAGGCAACAAAACATGTTGACAATGTTTGAGATGATTAATAGAATAATTTTACAGGTTGTATCATGCTTATAGTAGGGGTGTAATCTTTCAACTTCCTTAGTACTCAATTTGATATAATTGTTTTACTTACATATACATGTAACTCATTATTAAAACTATGTGATCATTTAAAGTTGAAATACATGTACTTTCAAAAACATTTACTCAACGTGCTTCATTTGCAGGTTCAAGTTCCATCTACATGTACGCCTACCCCAATCTCATCAAATCAACCAGTGAAGATGGCATCTAATGTTACAGCGCAATCAGTGTTGGAGAAGATTAGTGTGGATCATCTGGAATGCTCCATCTGCACCAACTGTTTCAGGCAGCCCAAACTGCTGGACTGTTTGCACACTTTTTGCCTGCAATGCCTCCAAGAGCTCAGACAGAGCCAAGATCCTAGTGCTACAAAGCTGACATGTCCTCTGTGCAGACGTGAAACCATGTTGAAAGGGTCTGGGGTTGCTGATCTCCCTAATAACTTTGCCTTCAGTGCCCTGGTGGAGGAAGTTACAATGCAGGAAAAGCTGCTGAAAGGTAAAGGGTCAGAGATCAAATGTCAAGCCTGTGATGAGGAGAATCGGGCTATTTCAAGATGCATGGACTGTGATCATTTCCTCTGTCAAGAATGTCAAAAGGCTCATAAACGTATGACTGTCATGAAATCTCATAAAATCTACACACTAGCTCAACTTCGATCAGGAGAGATTGTCTACAAGAGTAAAATAAGAGAAGAAGTTCCCAAATGTGGCAAGCATCCAGATCAGAATCTCAATGTCTACTGTAATACGTGTGAGCAAGTCATATGTCTCATGTGTACTGTTCTAGATCATGAAAAACCCAAACACTCTTTTATTGGCTTACCTGAGGCCTTTGAGAAATGTAAGAAAAAAGTAGAAGAACTTGTTGCAAAGGTTGGTAAAAGCAAAACCAAATTGAACAAAGCCATTGATAAGACATGCCAATCTCGCAAGAAACTCAACAAAATGTTTGCAAACATCAAAAAGAAAATCTCAGAAAAAGCCGAGAGAGAGGTTGCCAAGATCCGACAGGAGGAGCAGAAATTGTTAGAAGAGACAGATAGGATTTACCAAGAGAGAATCACACCATTTGAAGCTGCTGAAGCTACCGACAGGAAAGAGGTGACACAGACAGAACACAAGCTGGAGGAGGTGAAACAACTCATGAATCAAGCAAGTTGCTATGAGATTCTTGGACTTCAACAGAAGCTCTTGCATAACCTCAGTGAATTGACAGGGAAACGGCCACAGCAAGTTCCTGACAATTTGAGCTTCATGGACTTTGAAGAAGGTGAGAGGTCACTTGGGAGACTCATTCTGGAGGAAGAGCCAAAGGCTGCAGCGAAGCAATCACCAAGACCTGCAAGATCATGTTTGAAAGAGAAATGGGAACTTAAGACTGAAATAAAGAACTTTGGATTAAGTGCATTATCACGATCATGTGTGAAATGGGATCTGAAAAGTGAAATCAAGAACTTTGGATTATCAAATGTATGTATACAAGTTGTTTCAGCACTCACTAAAAATAACATGCTTGCATTTGACTGTCTCAATGATGTATTATTCACAATGCCACTGTCGAAACTTCAACAAATCAAAGGTTTCACTGGTGTGAAGTGTATTGCAGTGAGCACAGATGACAAGTACCTCATTCTAGATGGTCGAGTAGTCAAGGTCTTCAACAAGCAACATCAGCTCCTCCATCAGTTCACACCAGGTAGAGGGTCAGATAGCCAACCAACATGCCTTGCAGTGGATGACAGCAATCTGATAGCAGTGGGTTATGAAGGCATTGATGAGATATCTCTACACAACCCAGATGGATCCCTCATCAGGAGACTGCCTGCTCCAATGATCGATGATTATCTGACAATGTACAATTATCACCTTATCTACACAACAGGATTAACAAAAAGGTTGGTATGTGTAGACTACTATGGTGCCAGTGTATTCTCAGTAGACATGACCAGCAACATACAGGAGGATGGGCACCCTACTGGTGTGTGCTGTGACAGTGATGGCAGCATCTATGTTGCTGTGTATGGGTTCCCAACAGGTGATATTCTGCATTACAGTCCTGATGGCAAGTACATTGGATGTGCGATCAAGGACTGTGGTCCTCCATGTGGCATCACATTCACATTGGATGGTGAGCTGGTAGTGGCTGTAGAAAAGTCTGTACAGGTCTATTACCGCGTGTGAGGACAGAATAATTACACCCAGGGAATATGTAAAAGAAAAGGAAATTAAATCAGCAACACCCGTTGAAACTAAACTTCTCACGGTATCCGAAATATCCAAAACCTCTTTTCCTAACACAAACAGAACTGAAATTGGGAAATAGGTATTCCCCGAATAATCATTTTCCCCGCATAATTTATTTCTTCAGTTGCTCGATAACTGAAGGATTCTATATGCATAATTACTTGGTTACTGCAGACTTTCTTTGCCAATTACATGTAATAGTTGTAATCATAAGCATAGACTTCCATTGTTAGTTGCCAGTGCCATCAATATCAGCACTCCTCTTGGAACTCAGGTCAAATCCCATCATGCAATTGTACATAATCCACTCACAATGTATAGCACTTGTAACCAACCATCATTGCCTACCGTTTTTCATACCAACATTTTCCAAAAAAATATATTACAAATGGTCTTATAAGGAGAGGGAAATAAGAGGTAGAATATACTCAATTTTGAGAATCAAACAGTGATAGCCATCACAAAAATAGAAAGGATGTACATTATGTACAAAGTTTGATAATTGTCACATTTAGTTGATTTTATTACTGACCTTTTAATTCTAAAAATCGTTCAAATTGCAGACTCATTTGAAATAATTTGATAACTGATTATCACTGGTTCATCAATCTTGGATAAAGGCTTTGTAAAGAATGTGTCAATTCAAAGATTTTTTTTTACTTTCCCTCTAAAGACAGCCCCAGCTTTCTTTAAGGGACAGAAAAAAATCAAGCTGTTGTTGATTTGGATGCAGTAACACTGTGCAACAATTTATCTGAACATATCGTCGCCATTTTGTCAATGTGATG
Organism: Patiria miniata; assembly: GCF_015706575.1. Classification (NCBI taxonomy): domain Eukaryota; kingdom Metazoa; phylum Echinodermata; class Asteroidea; order Valvatida; family Asterinidae; genus Patiria; species Patiria miniata. The sequence goes on from NW_024037058.1 coordinate 5,733,083, forward strand.
AATCCACTGAAACCCAGATTGTAAGGAATTTCAGATGTTTTGATTTTCTAACATTTTATGATACAACTCTACATAATTCAAAAATTTTGAGACACACAATTGTATTGTTCATAATTTTAAAGCCTAATTACACAAGGTGAATGTGTGACAACTTAATTTTATTTTCGTTTTTGACGAAGTGACAAATCTCTATTTGTCACTTAGTCTCATTGATTTTACACGTGTACAATATTTAAATGTATGAAGCATGTACAATTTGCATTTTGATAAAGTTACAAATCTGCCTTTGAAAGTGTATAACTTTTGTACTCGTGCACACGACAAATCTGTGTACAAACACAATGTGTGTACATGTATGTGTGATCAAGTAACATTTCCGTTTTGAAGAAGTGATGAACATCTTTTATGTCTCCTGATTTAACATACTTTTTATGAAAATGAGACAACTGCTGGGCTATTTAACTAATGGGCTATTGCATCAGTTATATTTTTCAATTTTAGGGGAGAAAAGTACAGTGTGTATCAAAATAAATGCAACCAAAATATACCAGATGTAGAATGTATAACCAACATAGATAATACTGTTATGATTTGAAAGATACGCCTTTACACTTTAAAATGAGACATAAAATGTCCAATTTTTGACAGAGTTATGAGTAATTTGGAAGAGAGGTCAAATTGACCGTGGGACCAACATTTCACTTTTAGGCATTGTGACAAAGGTAACATAACTGTCTCTGTGTGGATATTTGCCTGGCCTACCAAAAAATGTCTTAAGCGAGTTAGCACAGTTTGAAATGCTTTCTTGCTATAACCTCATGCTAAAATGTTTAGCATGTAAACATATTTACAAACTGATAGCAAGAAAGTGTTTAGGATTGTGTTTACTCACAAAACACTTTTTTTTTTGGTCGGCCAGGCAATTTAAAAATTCTGCAGAACTGCTTTAGATGCAACAGTGTGTTAAAAGTTTATGCATATCAATTTGGGTGAATGTTTGTATTCTTAGAGCTTGCTAATATCATTATCATTTTACTTGTTTGTTATTACGTTTCTACCAAATGTAAATACTTATTCAATTTGGATCTAGGTGAAGAAAGTAATGTGACTAAATTGCCTTACAGTAAGCAATTTCATTAAAAAAGGTGCAGCAAACCTTGCACATTTTGTATCTATTAATTTAAAGCTAAAACAACTTTTTTGGCAATTTCTGAAATCAAGGGAAATCATTCATTGTCTTAGAATCCTGTTGGTATTCTAAATTTCAACTTGGATCCAAGGCTAGTTAAATTTTGGCATTTGGCTCGGCCAATCAAAGGGACCCATCTCAATTTACAAAGAAGCTTAGAATGTTTATAGAGAGAAATGGAAGTAGCTCAAGCATACTGTATATACTACTTTTTGTGGTACATTTTTTGCTGCTCTATTTTTTTTAGTGAAATAGAACAGCCATCTTCATGACTTAAGAGACTTTAGTTAGTTTTGCTAATTTAACAGCGTAAAGGTTATTCTTGATAAAGTTTTTGTTTTCCAAAAACTTCAGAAGAGTTTGCTAATTTCATACAGTTTGAAAGACAATGGTTTTCGTATGTGCATATCATTTGTTGTTTCTAAGAAATAATCATCCATCACCATTTGCGATGCGATCAAGCTAAATGAGTCGTTTGTAGGGAATTTTTATTGGGAGATACAGGAAAAAATAGGACCACTTCATCCCATCTCTTGGTCACATCTCTTGATGTTCCAACTTCCATAATTTTTGATCTAAAGATGGATCAGCATGCGATTTTCACAGCAGTAATGCTGAGATTGTGCTCTTTTCAAATCTGTATTAAAAAAAAAATGTGACCAGGGTCGACAACGGACTCATGTAGCTTGATAGCATCATGCATATATTTTAATGCATAAGTCACTGGTCCCTTATTCACGATTTAAAAGCAAAACTATTTTGTCTTCACTTCTATGTAACTTAGACTGGCATAACCATGTGTCCCCTTCATTCTTTCAGCAAATGTTAATAAAGTAGATATCCAAAAATTTGACGTCTGAAGTGTGTACTGCTGGCTTAGTCTATGACATCATTAACAAACAGTTACATTTATAGGAATAGGGGTGTCAATATTTTTTTTCTGATACAAATGTATTAGTTCGATCAAAACATGATCAAAACTGGTATAGTGAAATTGATAGACCAAAGAGTCAAAATGAAGCAATGAGCATTTGCTTCAATTACAGAATATCTCTCCAAGAGAACCCAGCTTCCATGACAACAATGGCATTTCAGCAAAGATCCAAAGTCTGTTATTTTACCAATCAGCATCTGCAACTTTCTAAAGGTACCAGCGGCACAACTAGGGATGGAAGGTTTTTGTAAGTACGAGGATAATATCATTTTTCATAGACTTTGGAATACCGGTAGTACTTTCTATTGAAAAGGTGCAAACAATGAAAATGGAATGTCATCGGCGTTTTCTTGTGTTGAAAAGGCCAAGACACACTCAGATTTACAGTAGTTTAGGGGGAACACTGGGGCATTGAAAACATCTAAACAGTAAACTGTTTATATTGTGTATATAGAGAGAGAAAAAATGGAGGATGACGAGAAAATGGGAACAAGTTCTTTTTTAAGCAAATCTCAATAATGTTTGGAAGTTCCACAAGTGCAAACTCACTCCAAGATATTTATCATTGATTATATCTCATCCAGTGCTATTCGTTTGTGTTATTTCTATTCTGCAACCACATGCCCTCTTTAAAAGTTTAAGCTCAGATCAGATTAGTTCTGACCAAGATTCGATGGGTCATATAAGCCCAAGGCTTCAACTCGACCCTCAATTACAAGCAAGATTACAAGCAAGATCACATGTCCTTTTATTAGTAAATCACAAGTCCCTTTACAAGTTCAGTCACAGGTAACAGGGGTTGAACAATAACAAAGGAATGCCAACACATTGTAAACACATTGCAATACCACACATGTGTACATGATATGTATGTCTACTTTGAACTTATAATTCATGCAATCAAGTATCGAGCTACAGCATGGCGTTGATGATTTTTTTCCTGGCCTGTGAAGGGACAGAATGCCTGAGTTTGTTTTTCCAAAATAAGCAAAAAGCCTGACTTCAGGCTATATCCTGAAAACTGGCATGAACGCCCTGCCCATCTTGAGCAACCATATACAGATTTCAAATAGACTGACACCACATATTGATGTTGTGTTACCTGTTCATCAGTCTGTGATGTGTAGAGGTAGGCGTGGCTTGATCTCTCTAATCTCATCATTCATCTCAGCAATGGACCAATCAGCCTACGGAAGGCAAAAAATATGAATAAATATTTAAATTTACTGCTGCGTGAACTTAATAATTGGGATGCATGTAGCTTATTGATAAAAGAGAAAGCATTAAAAATGTGAGTTTTGGAAATTTGGTAACGAAGCACTGATGCCGAATCACTGTAAGAAATAACAATTTTAGTTATGATGAATTATGATAACATAGATAAACTATGCAAGCGCAGTGCCGTTGAGTGTAATGTAAAACACCAATTGCACACTTGCTAAAATGTGAATAAATATAAAGAAATTAAACAAAAAACAACCAACAAAACAAAACTAGATTCCAAAACTATCATTGTCGGTTCATTTCATGTACCTCTTCCTTATTAGTTTACTTTTGTCTATACTACAAACTTGAGTTTCCTGACTTGCGACATGAGAGCAAAGTAAATGTCATTTGCGATGAAATTCAGCTTCATTCGGCTTCTTTATGTTTACTATTCTAATAAACTTGTCTTTCAAATTGTTAATATTAACAGCATATAGACCTTTGGATCTATTAGATGTAGAAAACAGTCGCATGCTGTGTTTGATTTTACTTGTACAGCACGTACCAAAGCGCTACATAAGTGGAATCCAGGGACTGCAAATAACTGAACTCAAAATCATGTGACATGGTCCGTGTTGATACAGAGGGGCGTATACAAACAGTCGAACGCCATCTTTGTTCATTTCAACCATTGCCGTAAGTGACATCAAAATGGGAAGATAGCAGTGGCTCATCTCATGTGTACCTGAAGGTAAGATTTTTATTTAGTGGGTCTACCTGTAAGTCTGTCTGTACATCTGATATAAATCAACAGCATCACATTATCTCATATGAAGTACATGTACATGTAAACTCTGTATTTGCCTATTACAAGTGTATACGTATGAACTGGAAATTCAGGTGGATCAATCAAACCTGTTAGAATACAGACATGTGGAATACATGAATCTCTTTGTATTCATGACAGAAATAAGTGACAGGCATTGTTTGTACTTAGATGCAGTCTTAAAAAATGCATGTTAGAGCTTTTCAAGCAGAAGATTCGGCAAAGGTGTTGCTTAGTGAATCACAAAATAATAATAAAATAACCCCCCCCAAAAAAACCCAACTATGTGAAGGTATAAGTTTATTTTTTGAGGAAATTAGTGCACTTTTCTTAAAGAAGGTGAACTTTTTAAATAAGTCTACATTTTTAAATCTAGGCCAGTTTAAGTACTTAAATATATATATTTTTGGGCACAGACAATATTTGGTTGCAGACTCCTGTCCACCTCCACTCGAACCACCCAGCTGACCCAGGCAAGCTCAGAGGTTGAGTGATAAGACGTTTGCACTAAACAGGAGGTACTGGGTTCGAGTCCCACCTGAGTATTAAACAGTAAGACTGACCTTTTGTATACATGAGCAGTGCCATTTTGGTTACCAGCGGCCATTTACGAGTGCCCTTTTTTAAAATTCCGCGCAACCGTCGGCAATTGTTTGCCATTGAAAACTGTTTACTTGTGACCTACTTTTGTTTGACTTGTAATGAACTTTATAACAACATACTTGAGATGCAGAAAATGTCCTATAACAGCTGAAAAGAATTCTTTAATATTGCATTTTTCAGGATAAAATGTGCTCTTATATTAACAAGGTAACCCTATTATACATTTGTTTTTCTTTTGGAAACCTAACATCAGGTTTAAATCAAGCATATAGTATGTGAATAAACCTTTAATTTTATGAACATTCTACTTGACAAAAAGTTTTCAACTATAGGCTACATCTAACTTATTTCAACCAAATTATCATTTGAGGTTGAAATATGTGTTATTCCAAAACCTTTTACTTAATGTGCTTCATTTTCAGGTTAAAGGTCCATCCTATCGCACCAAGCCCAACAGTGAAGATGGCATCTATTGTTACAGTGCAATCAGTGTTGGAGAAGATTAGTGTGGATCATCTGGAATGCTCCATCTGCACCAACCGTTTCAGGCAGCCCAAACTGCTGGACTGTTTGCATAGTTTTTGCCTGCAATGCCTCCACGATCTGAGACAGAGCCAAGATCCTAGTGGTACAAAGCTGACATGTCCTCTGTGCAGACGTGAAACCATGTTGAAAGTGTCTGGGGTTGCTGATCTCCCTAATAACTTTGCATTCAGTGCCCTGGTGGAGGAAGTTACAATGCAGGAAAAGCTACTGGAAGGTCAAGGGTCAGACATCAAATGTCAAAACTGTGATGAGGAGAATCAGGCTATTTCAAGATGCGCAGACTGTGATCATTTCCTCTGTCAAGAATGTCAAAAGGCTCATGGGCGTATGACTGTTATGAAATCTCACAAAATTTATACACTGGCTGAACTTCGATCAGGAGAGATTGTCTACAAGAGTAAACTAAGAGATGAAGTTCCCAAATGTGGCAAGCATCCAGATCAGAATCTCAATGTCTACTGTAATACATGTGAGCAAGTCATATGTCTCATGTGTACTGTTCTAGATCATGAAAAACCAAAACATTCTTTTATTGGCTTACCTGAGGCTTTTGAGAAATGTAAGACAAAAATAGAAGAACTTGTTGCAAAAGTTGGTAAAAGCAAAACAGAACTAAGCACCACCATAGAGAAGACTTGCATATCTCGCAAGAAACTCGACATCATGTTTGCAAACACCAAAAAGAAAATCTCAGAAAAAGCTGACCAAGAGGTTGCCAAGATCCGACAGGAGGAGCAGAAACTGTTAAAAGAGACTGACAGGATTTATCAGGAAAGAGTTGCAACATTTGAAGCTGCTCAAGCTACCAACAGGAAAGAGGTGACACAGACAGAGCACAAGCTGGAGGAGGTCAAACAACTCATGAATCAAGCAAGTTGCTGTGAGATTCTTGAACTTCAGCAGAAGCTCTTCCATAACCTCACTGAATTGACAGGGAAACAGCCACAGCAAGTTCCTGATAAATTGAGCTTCATGGACTATGAAGATGATGAGAGGTCACTTGGGAGACTCATTCTGGAAGAAGAGCCACAGGCTGCAGCTAAGCAATCACCAAGACCTGCAAGATCATGTGTAAAGGAGAAATGGGATCTGAAGACCGAAGTCAAGAACTTGCAATTAACAAATGCATTGATAGCAGATGTTGCAGCACTCTCTGGCAATAAAATAATTGTACTTTTTAAAAATACATATTCTGGACACAGTTGTGCACTATTTACAGCTTCAATTCCCAATAGTCACCTTGAACAATCTCTTATCCCACAAAGGCTACAAATCAATGGCCTTACTAATGCTATAAGGTGTATCGCAGTGAGCAAGGATGACAAGCTCCTTGCTCTAGATGGTCGAGTAGTCAAGGTCTTCAACAAGCAACATCAGCTCCTCCATCAGTTCACACCAGGTAGAGGGTCATACAAACCAACATGCCTTGCAGTGGATGACAGCAATCTGATAGCAGTGGGTTATGAAGGCAAGAAGGAGATATCTCTACACAACCCAGACGGATCCCTCATCAGGAGACTGTCTGCTCCAATGATTGGATATTATCTGACAATGTACAATCACCGCCTTATCTACACAACAGGCATGACCAAAAGGTTGGTATGTGTAGACTACTATGGTGCCAGTGTATTCTCAGTAGACATGACCAGCAACAAGCAGGGGGGGTGGTGCCCTACTGTTGTGTGCTGTGACAGTGACGGCAGCATCTATGTTGCTGTGTATGGACATCCACCGAGTAATATTCTGCATTACAGTCCTGATGGCAAGTACATTGGATGTGCGATCAAGGGATCTGGTCCTCTACGTGGCATCACATTCACACCAAATGGTGATCTGGTAGTTGCTGTAGGACATTCTGTAAAGGTCTATCACCTAGTGTAAGGACAGATTAATTAAACTGGGGCTATCCAGTGTATCCACCAACCACTTCCATCAGCCATTGAACTTTGTTATCACTGAAAAAGAACTTTAAAGTTCATTCCCTTCAAATAACATTCTACAATACTGTATATTTGGTATATTTCTAAGGTCTTTGGTCTCTGTATGTGTTGACTCCAATACCCAATTACCATTTCCATTTTTGAAAATCTTGGACTTTAACATCCAGCCTATTTCCTATAAAATCCTAGATCTGGTGGTCCAATAATGAGAGAAAAGGAATGACCCTTCACATTGTTTGCAAATAGGGCAGAGTGCACATTTTAAAAATGATAACAAACAAGAGGGAAAGTATTACCAAGAAGATGGAAGGTATTCGACAGGGAAATTCAATTTTCTCAAATTCATGTCAGCAAATGCAAAGTCAATGCATGATGTGCTTTCCAAGTAAAAGATATAACCCTGCTCCTGTTAAAATGTAAACATTTCCTTAATATTGTTATTCGATTTTTCAATTTTTGGGGAACTTGTTGTGTTTAGATGAATGCAACTTACATGTATGTTCGAATGAGAAAGATTTGGCACCTCTGTGTACATGAGACAAGTACATTACACGAGAGCAACTGAATGAAATATGTGTGATTTTGAACTCCAGCAATAGTTTAAAAAGTAAATCATATGTAATCACTTGGTTGTCTCTTTCACAGTGCTTTCTGAGTGCCTCATCCAATTAATATTAGTTTCATTACATTTACAACCATGTTGAAAATGAAAACCTTGTGCATTCTACTGCAATGATACATGGATGTTTGTAAATGTGGTTAGTATGATGAATGTACATTTGTAAATTGAAATAATTCTTCTTTGCCATTCTTAAATTTGATTTTTTGAATACTACAATTCAAGATGCATTGGAACACTCTATGAATTTGGGGTTCACTTTTTCCTGTCCCTATACGTCTGGCATCTACGATTTTGTAATAGAAGATGCACTCCTTTATGTGTGTACTCTTCCTCTAAGAATGCTTCTGTGAATCAAATGCCACTTGAATGGCAAATGATAAATTTCAGAGGTAACAGGGACAGGAAAAATGTCCGACTTTGGACCCTAAATGTATAGAATGACCTACTTGTGAGAGGTTCCGTATCATTACAATAATAGTTTAGTTTATTCCATAAATGATTGAGGCTTTTGCTTCTTTGAGTAAGTATTGGTTTGCTACATGCTGATTGACCAAGTAGTCTAAATGAAGCAATGAGCATTTGCTTTAATTACAGAATATGTCTCCAAGAGAATGCAGCTTCCATGACAACAATGGCATTTCAGCAAAGACCAGTGGTTTCCCCAACATATATACTTGTACAAAATGGTAGAGAGGATCATCAAGTAATCAGATTTGTGAACACATTTTCTCTTTGATTTTTGATCTCCTGATTAACCACATTTGAATATTGTTAACATGCTCTCAAAATATATTGAGTATGTAACTATGATCTTAAAATTAGTCAGGCTTGTTGAGGTCTAGTACCACGTATCATGAGCAAAAAACCCATACACTACAAGTACAACAACACTTTTTAGTCAGCTTTGAAAATTGTTCTTTTTTATCAAAACAAAAAAATGTAGCAAAAACAAATCTTTTGTATGTTAAAGATCGCCTCATGGGGTTTAATGTTCAGTATTTTGTCCTGTGAAAAATTCAAATGTCTAGAAATCCTCAGCAAAAAAGTGACACATGAATGATCAAAATTTGTTGGCACCTTAGCAACCACTTTACAAGGGAAAAATCACAACGTGGAATTGAATGAATTTCTAGCAATAACATTTTTAGGGCATGCTTATACCAAAAAAAGTATTTAAAGTAGATATTTCTTTAAATTACGGGTGTAAAAACATTTAAACTTGACATCTAACAAGTGGAAGAACTGATATCGTATGGTTGCCGAGGGTGCAGTCAAGTACCCACCACACCTATAGATAACTTATAAATATCACACATTCTATGGGAGTAAAATGTACGTGATCTGGAACTTTCTAAAGGTACCAACGGCGTAACTAGAGTTAAGCTTCTAGGGGGCACCTGGGGGTTCACCATTTTTTTTTTAAAGGGGGGGGGGGGCAAGGAAGGTAACATATACATTTGTTGTGAGCAATTCAAGATTTCAAATGGAGTTGGGGGGGGGGGAAGAGAGACACATGCCCCATAGTTACACCTTTGAAAGGTACACAGAAATATGGAATTCTAACATCATATCAGGTTTAACAGTCCCTTACATATTTACAATTAAAACTAGTTACGAACCAATAAAATATTTGGATGGTATCAACCCCCTTTAATTGCATAATGTTGCAGTCCACTCTTTGTTTTATAAATTGAAATACAAAATTGTTTTGTAGGAATGAAGCCTTAACACTAGTCTGAGTATCACCCATTGTATCACCCTCTCTGTCTCTGGTCCAACGTCTGATATATCTACACATGCAAATGTATGCGACCCCATGCGCCAGCCAATTGGAATCGACATGACATCATTTCATTCTGAAATCTGGACTTAGCTGTTGATTGGTCAATTTTGATGCCATGTTTTTGTAATACAACAACGGACATAGAGATCTAATAAAACCTGACATTGGCTTTCAAAACTGTTAATATACAGGAACGCTGACCGTGGGTGAAACTTGAATGCACAAGAGGGCATTCTCATTACGTCTGTTATTCAAAATACTACATGATGATAAATCAAAGTCGCAGGATGTTTGGGCATCGCGTAACGTATCGATACAGTCCGCTTGACGTAGGCTATTTTTGCTAACATAATTTACAACGTAAAAGCATAATATCTGTCGTGTCTAGGTTTTATTAGATGTACATGACAACGGGTTACCGAATTAGACCCGATATAGAAGTCGCCCGCTGAATGGTCAGAATATTGAGATCAAGACACAGTCTTGTTTTGCATTAATTACTTGCCGAATCTGCTCGCATATCATAGACCCTTGCTATGCACGAGGATATTCCATGGACTACCTTAGCACCCATCTCCCTACAATTAAGAATAATCCACAATACAGTGCGAGTGTGCCGACAAGTGTTTGCTTCAAGAGGCCACTTTTCAACTTGACGGTCTATTGAAACTTATACTCACTTCTAGAAAATGAACTTACCTGTACATGGAAGTACATTGGGGAATCTGTTCTTGTTTTTGCAGACAGGTTTCTTGGCTTCCTCACAGTTGACTGCCACTGACATTTCATATAGCACCTACATTTCAAAGTGAACAAATTGACAACACATATACTTCATTAATTTAACTCTTTCTAGTCAGACTTCAGTTACAATTAACAATTGTTGACTAGTGAGATGTGGGATATGACAACACCCTAGGTGTGCATTTCACCTCTGGTGCTATGCACCCCGAGGGGGTTCAAAACGGCATATCCCACATCACAGCAGTCAACAATTGTATTGTTACATCGTAGATAAGAATGAAGTTTGCATGGTGAGGATAACAGCAAGGTAAGTTTGAGGTGGCACCATGTGAAATTAATCTCTTTTGTGAGTGTGTGGTGGTTCTGAGAAGAACCGGTTTTAACTCAACGTTTTGGACAGCATACTCTGTCTGTCGTCAGGAGACAAGTGTTATCCCCAGTTTTCATAATGAAAAGTAGCGTGCTTCTGCTCAACAGGAAATGTCCACACAAGCTTTAACGTGGGGAAATGACCACAAAGATACCGGTAGCCCATTTTGAAACTAAATTCCTTGTATCTTCAGAACAGGTGGTCGCACAAATCTGGGGGTTGCAGATTATGAAAATTCATTCTAATGGCTTCAAGTCTATCTATATCTGGCTTGGAATGGCAGAAAAACCACTGATCATTTTTTATTGAAAATGTGGGGGGTGAGGCAATTGCCAATGGAGCGGAACAGAACATGACCGTTTGTGACAGACCTTTGGTTGTTTATCTCAACGTATCTCATTAGGACCCAATGTCACAGCACACTGGGGGTAGCGGTTTTGTAAAGAGGACGAAGTTCTCTTTCCATTCATGTAAGACTCGATTTCATTGGTTAAGACACCACTGATCATTTTTTTCGTCAAAGTTTTCCCCCAATGACTGGATTTCTTGCAGAGGTCAGTTGTGTGAGTGCACGTGTCCAGCGTATTGCATGTGGTATGCAAACCGCAAGGTCAATTGGGCAAGCTGTGGAGCTGTCTCACACACATTGATCTTTTGCGCGTTTGGGCCCCAAACTTTTCATTATACCTCCCCAAAAAACCTGCAATCTGACATGTCTGATATATGATTGCTCGGAATGTGACACAACAAACAACTTACATGTAGTGTTCAGCCATCACACCAAAAATAACAAAAAAAATGGCTGTTTCAGCAAGTTGCCGAAACAGCCAATAATTTAGGAGTCATCCAATTTAGAAACTATCCAAACAATCCACTATATACAGTAAGCTGCATGAGATGCACAAAGCAATGGAAGTAAGGGCAACACTTCTAATTGATGAGCTCAAAGTCTTCTAACCTGCAGTCCATCCAGCTTGCCCACCCAGCTGGTCTTCTTAGTCAGGCGACCTTCCCTCCAGGCAGCAGTGGTAAGTGGGAACACTGCATGATCTGGGCACTAGACGTGCAGACGATATGACACAGCTTGATGCTTTGCAGCCTTTCAGCATGACTTGGCTGTTCTCTAGCTCAACTGATCATATCAAAAGCAAGACAGAGAAAACTTATTTAACAACATGGAATTAGCGTTGGGAAATTGAAAATTTGTTACATCTTAGGAGTACCACCGTCCCTGCAATGTGCACGAAGCCTTAAAGGAACAGACAACATTTGCAAACATCAAAAACCAAAACTACCAAATTATTATGAAACACCTTACTAGACTGTCATTTCAAGACGAGTGGTATTTTTTATCAATTTACAACGGTCCGCCGACTAGCTGTAGGAAAAAAATGACATTTTTTTCAAATACTAATAAGTTACCAATGAGAACTTTTTGATTTCTAACACAAGCCACATTGTTTAGACCTGCACGCTGAATGGCACTGTTTACCTGTGACTTGTTGTAGGTGTCATAGAGTCCAAGCACCGCATCTCTGTTGAACCTTGTCCACGAGACACGGATCTCATGCACTACCAGCTTGTGAATGAAATCCTAAAATATCAGAGCAATATAAAAAAAAAATCAAAGAAACATCATAAGTTATTAACAAAGCTGTTGGCAGGTGTTGAAAGTTTTGTAGAATTAAACTATGTAGTCTATTCATTTTGTAGTTGTTTTATTTTGAAACATGGGGTGAAACAAAAGTGGACTTATATTTTCTGCTATTTCATTTTATACTGTAATAGCAGGAGGTCATGGGTTAAATTACAACCTGAGTAAGCATGTCATTTATCCCTGAGCACCCTCAAATAAAACATTGTTATAAAGAATAGTTGTGCCAGATAATGTCTGGTGGTATTCTTGAAATTCTTCACATTGAATAGGAAATTTATTTCGTATTGTTCGGAGATGTCAGAAATCAAGGGAAACTCCCTTGGTCAATTCAGGAGGGGAAAAAAATTACAGAAAGAAAAGAAAATGGGAACCAATATATGCTGAATTACAATCTATAATGTAGTCAAGTCCATCACAAGTCCATAGTTCTTTTAATAGCAAATCTCAATAATGTTTGGAAATTCCACAAGTGCAATTCACTCCAAAATATTAATCATTTATCATATCATCAAGTGCTATTCTTTTGTGTTATTTCTATTCTGCAACCACATGCCCTCTTTAAGCTCAGATCTACAATGTATCAGTTAGTTCTGACCAAGATTCAATGGGTCATTAAGCCCAAGGCTTCAACTCGACCCTCAATTACAAGCAAGATTACAAGCAAGATCACATGTCCTTTTATTAGTAAATCACAATACAAGTTCAGTCACAGGTAACAGGAGTTGAACAATAACAAAGGAATGGCAACACATTGTAAACACACTGCAATACCACACAATCACATGCATACATATATGTATGTCTTCTTTGAACTTACAATTCATACAATCACGTATTTAGCTATAGCACAGCGTTGATGATTTTTATTTGTGGCCTGTGAAGGGAAGGAATGCCTGAATTCCTTTTTCTGAAATAAGAAAAAAGCTTGACTTCAGGCTATATCCTGAAAACTGGCATCATTGCCAAGCCCATCTTGAGCAACCATATACAGATTCAAATAGACTGACACCACATATTGATGTTGTGTTACCTGTTTATCAGTCTGTGATGTGTAGAGGTAGGCGTGGCTTGATCTCTCTAATCTCATCATTCATCTCAGCAATGGACCAATCAGCCTACGGAAGGCAAAAAATATGAATGAATATTTAAATTTACTGCTGCGTGAACTTAATAATTGGGATGCATGTAGCTTATTGATAAAAGAGAAAGCTTTAAAAATGTGAGTTTTGGAAATTTTGTAAAGAAGCACTGATGCCGAATCACTGAAAGAAATAACAACTTTAGTTATGATGTATATAACTTAGATAAACTATGCAAGCGCAGTGCCGTTGAGTGTAATGTAAAACACCAATTGCACACTTGCTAAAATGTGGATAAATATAAAGAAAGTCTGTTATTTTACTAATCAGCATCTCACAAACGTTTCAGCTGCATTTTCCACTGGGCATGTGTGACTCCTAGGGTTATTTGCATACATAATGAGGGCTGCCTGTTTTACACCGATGATGCGACTCAAAAAGATGTCTTTGTATTTTATCATTTATAGACCACTTAATTTGGAAGCCGTTGTTATTGTATCACTAGTTAGTTTATTCACTGTATATTTTGTCGAAATTTTTAAAAACGTTTTCTGAGAACATAGCTCAACAGTGATTTCATGAAACAACCATCTTTTCTCAGATGTTGTTTGCTTACATTTAGGGTCATTTTGTCTTCGACAAAAACATAATTTCAGAGGTTTCCCAACATTTATACTTGTACATATTGGTAGAGGGGATTATCAAGTAATCAGATTTGTGAACACATTTTATCTTGATTTTTTTATCTCCTGATTGACCACTTTATGCTCTCAAAATATATTGAGTATGTAACTTAGAAAACTAGTCAGGTTTGTTGATATCTAGTACCACGTATTGCGAGCAAAAAAGAAATCCGCTAAAAAAATACCGTTTAGTCGGCTTTTAAAAGTGCTCATTTTTATCAAAACAAAAAAATGTAGCCAAAAGAAATCTATTGTATGTTAAAGATTGCCTTGTGGGGTTTCACGTTAAGTATTTTATTGCCCGTGAAAACTTCAAATGTCATGAACAAGCCAAACTCAGAAATTTTTGGTACCTTAGCAATCACTTGTGACAATGGGGAAAAACCACCCCTTGGAATTTTTCCCCGAAAGGAATTGCTAACAATAGCATTTTTAGGGCATGCTTAATACAAACAAAATGTTTAAAGTAAAGATTTCTTTACATTACGCATGTCAAACAGTTAACAAGACACCTGACATCTAACAAGAGGAAGCCCCTGGATGCCAGGGCCGACATAGTATGGTTGCTGAGGGCGCAGTCAAGTTCCCGCTGCAAGTATAGATAAATTATGAATATCACACACTCTATGGGAGTGAAACGTACGTGATCTGGAACTTTCTAAAGGTACAGCGGCGTAACTAGGGTTAAGCTTCTAGGGGGCACCTGGGGGTTCATCAATTTTTTTTGAAAGGGGGGGGGCCAAGGAAGGTAACATATACATTTGTTGTGTGCAATTCAAGATTTCAAATGGAGTGGGGGAGGGGGGAGACACGTGCCTCATAGTTACACCTTTAAAAGGTACACAGAAATATGGAAGTTAAACATCATATCAGGTTTAGCAGTCCCTTACATATTAACAATTAAAACTAGTTACGAACCAATAAAGGTTTGAATGGTATCAACCCCATTTAATTGCCTAATGTTGCAGTCCACTCTTTTCTGAATAAAGTGAAATTCAAAATGGTTTTGTAGGAATGAACCCAGAACACTAGTCTGAGTATCACCCGTTGTATCACCCTCTCTGTCTCTGGCCTAACGTCTGATATGTCTATGCATATGCAAATTAATGCAACCCCGCGCGCCAGCCATGAGTCAACATGACATCATTTCATTCTCAAATCTGGACGTAGCTGTTCATTGGTCAATTTTGATGCCATATTTTTGTAATACAGCAACGGACATAGAGATCCAATAAAACCCGACATTGGGTTTTAATACTGTTAACATGCACAAGTGGGCATTCACATTACGAGCGTTATTTCAAATATTATGTGATGATCATTTAAAAGTCACAGAACGTTTTGACACAGGCTGTTTTTGTTAACACAATTTATAACATAAAAGTATAGTCGTGTTATTAGATGTACATGACAAAACCAAAGACCCGATATAGAAGGTACCCACTGATGAATGGTCAGAATCTCGAGGTCAAGAGCAGTCTTGTTTTGCATAATAATCACCAGATCTCTCTTGCTGTGCAAGGAAATATTATATAAACTACCTTAGCACCCATTAATCCTACAATTTAGAACAATTCACAATGCAGGGTGAGTGTGCCGACAGGTGTTTGCCTCAAGAGGCCACTTTCCAACTGAACAGTCTTTTGAAAAGTATACTAACTTCTACAAAATGAACTTACCTGTACATGGAAGTACATTGGGGAATCTGTTCTTGTTTTTGCAGACAGGTTTCTTGGCTTCCTCACAGTTGACTGCCACTGACATTTCATTTAGCACCTGAAGTTTAAAGTAAACAAATTGACAACACATGTTACAATACTTTTTCTCTTTCTAGCTCGGACTTCAATTACAATTGACAATTGTTGACCAATGTGATGTGGGATCAGAGGTGTATCCAGAGGGGAGGGGAGGGGGCAGGGGAGGGGAGGGAATGGGGGGGGCACCTTGTCCCCTGCCCCGAGCAGCTTTTTTGAAAGATATTTTTTCAGTAACTATTTCCATAAATTGTTAGAGAGTTCTGACAGGAAAAAAAAAAGAAACCAAGCTCCGAAACCATTACATTGAGCTGTGAAAATCGGCATATATTTTCCAGTATACATAAAAATAGTCAGTTTTGAAGAGCACCCCCGCCCCCCCCCCCCCCCCCCCCCCCCCCGAGGCCAAGTGTTCGGGGATGTGCAGTGCGGTTGCCCCCTGACATCAAATGCTGGATACGCCACTGTGTGGGATATGACGTTTTTAACACCCAAGGGCTGCATTTGGCCTCGGGTGCTATGTACATGCATGGCCAACACATTACACACTGGGGCACAGGCTGCATTTTGCAGTCCATGTGCAGTACACGCATTACCCATAATGAACTCATGCACTTTCGATCCGAGAAATCTTTAAAAGGATTATTTACATGTTTTTGTTTTCTTTGCAAGGTCGACACCAAAAGAAACAACGCTTCTTTGGGAAAATATGTTACTTTAAAAGCATTTTTCTAAAACTTAACTAAAGCCATCACAAATATCTCATACTGCGATCCCATATCAAATTTCTGAATTGTAATTATTCATGCACAGTATAGACACTGTCTACAGTCCTCAAATAATAATGAAAATTCCTTTAGAAATGTGAAAATGAATATTACGTGTATAAGATACCATACAATGCTGTATTTGGGTTTAAAGATTTCCAAATGGGACTGACAGGAATAACCAACTTTTAATGTGCTATATGTTGTATTGTAATCTAGTGAGTGGCATGCATACATTGGCATATATTCCCTTTGCTACAGAAATTGCATCCAAATGTACAAACATCTACATGTAGGCCTATACAGTTCAACATATTACATAGGCCTATGTGTTAAATTCATATTTCCGCTTCAGTGTAACACAGTGACTGGAAAAGGCCTTTGGTAAATCTATTGTTACCAGAAACTGGGCCTTTGAAAGGGTTCACAAAATAACAATACCTGTTGACTACATGTAGGCAATACAAGTTCAACTGTGTGACCTGTGATCCATTGCAGTCTGGTGTATTTATAGAATTGGGAATTTACAGGCAGTGAGCAATGCCACACCCTACAGACATTCCAGTCAATCCAGAGAGTGAATCCACCAAATAGTCCACCAGTTTCTTCATCAAACAGCCAAATTGATTGCAGAAATATCTTCTGACATCATTCAGGTATGTTTAGTTGAGAATAAGCTTGACAAATGTAACCACAATTGGCATAGGAAACTGTGCAGACATTTGACTACCAATTTGTACATCAGTTTCCTTCTCTGATGCACCATGAGCAGTGTGTTAAACCAGTCCGAAGAAGTTCATGAAAGCACGCAATGCAGAAACTTGAATTCATGCATATGAACCTACATGTACCAACCATGCTATCAATGGATAAGTCCTATTTTTCAGTTCATCATACGTAAACAACTAACACTTTAGGCCACTTTTTTTTACATTTTGGATTACAGATCCACTGATTTTAAAAAAAAATTCTTTGCCAATTGAAAAAAACAAATTATACAATGTTTAGCCAATTTTTAATTTGATATTTCCACCAACATGATATAAAGCAATTAGCATTGTTGAAAAAGATTAGAGTATGAAATTGACCATTTACAATATCACTACACAGCCTGAAAACCGTCAGTTTCTCTATTAAAAGTTTCTCCATCCACACAATGTCTGCGTTTTTCTAGAAATACAGCAGGCACATTGGCAACTTCCGTGGCTACAATGTAGCAATACGGAACAAAACTTTGCCCGGTGACGCGGATATTGCACGTTTATCCTGATCGCAACCCGTTCAAGATCGGACGACTTCTGTATATTTTTCTCTTTATATTTCTTAGTTCAAGAATAAACATTTTCTTTGTGAAGTTTGTGCCCGAGAGGATTTTTGAGAAGAAACATGAGTTAGAATTTCACTATCAAGTTTGATTTTACCGGTTTGCGCAGGTGCAGTTTTGTAACCTATGAATGCTTATTACAACCATATCATCATTTGAAGTTTGAATACGTGTAAATCCTAAAGCTTTCAATTAATGTGCTTCATTTTCAGGTTAAAGGTCTGTCTACTCCTATCACATCAAGCCCAAACAGTGAAGATGGCATCCAATGTTACAGTGCAATCAGTGTTGGAGAAGATTAGTGTGAATCATCTGGAATGCTCCTTCTGTACCAACCGTTTCAGGCAACCCAAACTGCTGGACTGTTTGCATAGTTTTTGCCTGCAATGCCTTCAAGAGCTCAGACAGAGCCAAGATCCTAGTGGCACAAAGCTGACATGTCCTCTGTGCAGACGTGAAACCATGTTGAAAGGGTCTGGGGTTGCTGATCTCCCTAATAACTTTGCATTCAGTGCCCTGGTCGAGGAAGTTACAATGCAGGAAAAGCTACTGGAAGGTCAAGGGTCAGACATCAAATGTCAAAATTGTGATGAGGAGAATCAGGCTATTTCAAGATGCATGGACTGTGATCATTTCCTCTGTCAAGAATGTCAAAAGGCTCATAAACGTATGACTTTCATGAAATCTCATAAAATCTACACACTGGCTCAACTTCGATCAGGAGAGATTGTCTACAAGAGTAAACTAAGAGAAGACATTCCACAATGTGGTAATCATCCAGATCAGAATCTCAATGTCTACTGCAACACATGCCAACAAGTCATATGTACACCTTGCTCGGTACTTGACCATGCAAAACACTCCCTCATTGGACTACCTGTGGCTTTTGAGAAATGTCAGAAAAAAGTTAAAGAACTTGTTGCAAGAGTTGGTAAGAGTAAAACAAAACTGAACAACACCATTGAGAAGACTTGCAAATCTCGCAAGAAACTGAATACCATGTTTGCAAACACCAAAAAGAAAATCACAGAGAAAGCTAACCAAGAGGTTGCCAAGATCCGACAGGAGGAGCAGAAACTGTTGAAAGAGACTGACAGGATTTATCAAAAAAGAGTAACAACATTTGATGCAGCTCAAGCCAATAACAGCAAAGATGTGATCCAGACAGAGCACAAGCTGGAGGAGGTCAAACAACTCATGAATCAAGCAAGTTGCTATGAGATTCTTGAACTTCAACAGAAGCTATTGCATAACCTCAGTGAATTGACAGGGAAACAGCCACAGCAAGTTCCTGACAAGTTGACCTTCATGGACTTTGAAGATGGTGAGAGGTCACTTGGGAGACTCATTCTGGAGGAAGAACCAAAGGCTGCAGCAAAGCAATCACCAAGACCTGCAAGATCATGTGTTAAGGAGAAATGGAAATTGAAGACTGAATTCAAAAAAATTGGATTGATAATTGATTCAATATTTTCATGTAAATTGCTCGTTTCAGCTCTCTCCAACAATGAAATACTTGCACTCCGTAGATTTTTTGGAATCAGTGCACTATTCACAGTTTCAATGCCCAATGGTCAACATACACCATCTCCTATCCCACAAAGGCTACAAATCAGTGGCCTCACTGATGATGTAAGGTGTATTGCAGTGAGCAGGGATGACAAGCTCCTTGCTGTAGATGGTCAAGTAGTCAAGGTCTTCAACAAGCAACATCAGCTCCTCCATCAGTTCACACCAGGTAGAGGGTCAGACAGCCAACCAACATGCCTTGCAGTGGATGACAGCAATCTGATAGCAGTGGGTTATAAAGAAAAGAAGGAGATATCTCTACACAACCCAGATGGATCCCTCATCAGGAGACTGCCTGCTCCAATGATTGGAGGTTATCTGACAATGTACAATCACTGCCTTATCTACACAAACTATGGCAAGAAAAGGTTGGTATGTGTAGACTACTATGGTGCCAGTGTATTCTCAGTAGACATGACCAGCAACATACAGGGGGGTAATTGGCACCCTGATGGTGTGTGCTGTGACAGTGATGGCAGCATCTATGTTGTTGTGTATGGATATCCAACAGGTGACATTCTGCATTACAGTCCTGATGGCAAGTACATTGGATGTGTGATCAAGGGATGTGATGATCCACGTGGCATGACATTTACATCAGGTGGTGAGCTGGTAGTGGCTGCAGGAGATTCTGTAAAGGTCTATCACCGAGTGTAAGGACAGATTAATTCAACTGGGGCTATCCAGTGTATCCACCAACCACTTCCATCAGACATCGAGCATTGTTATCACTGACAAAGAACTTTAAAGTTCATTCCCTAAACAACATTCTACAATACTGTATATTTGGTTTATTGCTAAGGTCTTTGGTCTCTGTATGTGTTGACTCTCATACCTCAACCACTTCCCCTTTGGACAATCTTGGACTTCAACACCCAGCCTACTTCCTATGAAATCCTAGATCTGGTGGCCCAATAATGAGAGCAAACGAATGAACCTTCACTATGTTTTCAAATAGGGATGAGTGCACATTTTAAAAATATAACAAACGAGAGGCAAAGTATTACCACAAGAGGCAATTCAATTTTCTCAGATTCATCTCAGCAAATACAAAGTAAATGTATGATGTGTTTTCCAAGTATAAGATATAACCCTGCTACTGCGTAAAATGTAAACATTATTTAAATTTTGTTATTCGATTCTTCAATTACATTGGGAAAATTGTTGAGTTTAAATTAATGCAACTTACTTTTGAATGAGACAGATTTTCCAACTCCGCGTACAAAAACCAGAATAAATACTCAAAAGCAACTGAATGAAATGTGTGTGATTTTGAACTATAAGCGAGAGTTGAATAGTAAGTTACATGCAATCCCTTGGTTGTCTCTTTCACAGTGCTTTCTGAGTGTCTCATCAAATTGATATTAGTTTCATTACATTGACAACCAAGTTGGAAATGAAAACCTTGTGCATTCTACTGAAATGATACATGGATGTTTGTAAATGTGGTTAGTATGATGGATGTACATTTGTAAACTGAATTTTATTCTCTTTTTTCGCCCTTCTTAAATGTGATTTTTTTAAATACTACAATATAAGATGCATTTGGAACATTATATGAATTTGGGGTCCACTTTTTCCCGTCCCTATACGTCTGACATGTACGATTTTGTAATTGAAGATGCACTCCTTTATGTGTGTACTCTTTCCTCCAAGAATGCTACCTACTCAACAAATATTAATTAGTTTGAAGTCATTTTCAATGGCACTTGAATGGCAAATGATAAATTTTGGAGGTTGCAGGGACAGGAAAAATGTCCGACTTTGGGCCCTAAATGTATAGAATGACCTACTTGTGAGAGGTTCCGTATCAGTACAATAATAGTTTAGTTTATTCCATAAAGGATTGAGGCTTTTGATTCTTTGAATAAGTATTGGTTTGCTAAATGCTGATAGACCAAGTAGTCTAAATGAAGCAATGAGCATTTGCTTTAATTACAGAATATCTCTCCAAGAGAGCACAGCTTCCATGACAACAATGGCATTTCAGCAATGATCTAAACTCTCTTATTTTACCAATCAGCATCTGGAACTTTCTTAAGGTACCAGCGGCATAACTAGGGTTGGAAGGTTTTTGTATTAAAGTAAAAGGATAATTTTATTTTTCATGGGCTTTTGTTTTTTTAAAGACTTTGGAATAGTAGTTTCTATTGAAAAGATGGATACAAAGAAAATGGAATGTCATCGGCGTTTTCTTGTGTGGAAAAGGTCAAGACACACTCAGATTTACAGTATTTTAGGGGGAACACTGGGACATTGAAAACATCTAAACAGTAAAGTGTTTATATTGTGTATGATTGGTCCAAAAGATTATAGCGGGCAGCTATTGAAAACATACATTTGTACAAACTCAACTACCCAGAGTGTAATCAAGTTGTGCGGTTCTTCTAATACTTTGTAGATTGAATGAGATTAAAAACATTGTTAATTTGTGAAATAAATATATATATGTACAAGTCAAAGGCAGCTTGCATAAATGAAGGTTATTTTTTTCATATTTCAGGTTTGATTCTACATGTTTTGGAAAATAGGCAAACGGATTTGTAATTGTTTTCGTTAATTGAACACGTAAACATCACATCCTTAGCATCACGTAACATATCGTTACAGCCCATGTGACACAGCCTAATTTGCTAACATAATTCACAACGTAAAAGCATAATAGATGTCGTGTCTAGGTTTTACTAGATGTACATGACAACGGGTTTAAGAACCAATATAGAAGGCGCCTGCTGAATGGTCTCGAGGTCAATTAGACGCAGTCTTGTTTTGCATAATAATCGACGAATCTCTCGGATATCATAGATCCTTACTTTACAAGGGGATATTACATAGACTACCTTAGCACCCATCCCGCCTACAGTTGAGAACAATTCACAATGCAGTGGGTGGGCGCAACAAGCGTTTGCCTCAAGAGGCCACTCTTTAGGCAACACTTAGTAATTTCTACAAATTAACTTACCTGTACATGGAAGTACATTGGGGAATCTGTTCTTATTTTTGCAGACAGGTTTCTTGGCTTCCTCACAGTTGACTGCCACTGACAAATCATAAAGCACCTACATTTCAAAGTGAACAAATTACATTGCTTTTTCTCTCTCTAGCTCGGAATTCAATTACAAATCAAGTTATCTTTGGCTGATTTAATCGTTTGCATATTCATTCTTCAGTAAGTGCACGGACAACATAGCCATACACCAGTATGGCAGAAATATAGAACTGAGTCTGTGACTCGGACTTGAGTTTGACTTGTGCTGCAAATTCTCAGACTTAACTTCAAGTTACAATGGATGATGACTCAAACTCGGCTCTCATGACTCAACTCGTGACTCAGACTTGACATCGGGGGCATGTCACTGGTGAGTCACATATCACTGACTCAACGAAACATTTTTGACAAAACTGTCTGGTAATACATTTAGCTATTGCTGATCGAGTGCAAAATTTGGTTTGTTGTCGGTAACAATAGGTTGAAATAAAGCCCTTGTATTCTGATACATTCGGCTTTGCAGTTACGAAAATGGGAAGATCTCATAACCTCACTTGAAATTATGTACACTACCGAAATTCATGCTATTTTTGGAGACTTTCAAATTTGTGAGTTCTCCAAATATCACTGAGCCAAACTTTTACTCCAAAGTCACCTTGAATTCCTCCACAGGGTCTTGCTTGTCTATCTGTTTTTGCAGTGTGGTAATGGTGTTCGGTAGTGACTGACCCAATAAGCACCAACCTTAGCCGGTCTGGTGGGCGTCATGTGTCACATCTCAGCGTCGCTGACCATGTGGTCTTGGTCCTTCTAGAGGGGATGTTGGTGTCAGAACCCCAGGAGCTAGAATCGTCATGGTCATGGGCCTAGGACCTGGGGAAAGGGAGGGGAGAATACAACATCAAATTTCACTGGTAAAATACTGTAAAAATAGTCATCCGTGTTAATTTTTGTAAACAGTTTTGTACATATTTCATGTTGTTCGAATGTTTAAACATTTAGCCAACATTATCAGGCTGCTGCTGACAGTGGCAAAGACTAATTTAACATTTTCCTGGATCAGAATCTCCTTGTCATTCCTCTGTTGGATAAAATCCTCCTCCTTGGTAACTTCATGTAGGGATCTTGTACAGGGACCACATTCAGTCTGGAGTGGTGTCATAAACAAGCATGCAGATGAAACAACCGATTGTGTAAACTCAACCTGCACGCTGATTGAGACCTCACCAAACCCACTAGCTTATGTCAGATGTCCGATAAGGTTAGCCCTGTTTTTTATTAAAACCTCAACACTTTCAATATTTTCAGCATCCATAGCAAAAATAAAGTGAACAAAATCCATCTAGATTTCAAATTCAGAAAATACAACTTCTTAGGAAATTTTGCGTGCATTCAGGTGTAGCTCACGATGGAAGAGGTCCAGTATTTCAGATGTTGATGGAGATATATAAACCCATCAGATTTCTTCATTTAACTCTTGCAGGAATCTGGATGTTAATCTGGCAAAATCCTATTTAATTTCTATTTAAATTAGGTTTTTACCCTTTTTTCCTGCTAGATAATTGGTAAAAAAATCTATTTTTCAAACTGCATACTATTTTTCGTCTATTTTATTTCAATTATCCTTTCTAAAATTTATTCAGTTGTATTTTTTGCTTATTTCATGTATGTAAAGGACTGCTAAAAAATGCTCATTTATCAAATGTAGGCAAATGACTGTGCATTACCGCCATGTGTGCACATTTCCAACATGAGAGATCATCTGCCATATGGATTTCTATGCTTTACATGTACGTGTATATTAAGTTGTAACCCTTGTTTGGATACTATTTTTATTTAAATGGCGTCCTATTTTTTTAAATAGCAACCTATTTTACCACAAAATTTTTTTACTATTTATTTCCCCTCTTTTTTGGGTGGTGGCGAAATGCAATGGAAAAAAATATATTAAACAAAATATATTTTATTCAACAGGAATTTAAAGAAAAAAATTCTCCATTTGTTTTTCAACCCAAGTGAGCAAATAGATTGCTGTAGAACAAAACTAAATTAACACTAAAACATTATTTTCAGGCTGAAATTTGAAAATCACCAGGGCTGCTCACTGCACAAATAGCATTTGTCTCTTGATTCTATTTTTGTGGGGTCACCGGGGTCATGGAAACACTGACTGATATTTATACACAGGAAACCTGCACCGGATGTGAGCAGAAAGTATCCGGTACAGTACATGTATACACACGGACTCCAATAGCTTCTTAAAATAGAACTGGGAATTTACGCACTGTGTGTAATGATAGTTTAACATTCATGTTCATGTACAGCGTATTGCATTCACATCAAACTGTGTAAACTAGCTGCGTCATCTTTCAGGAGGATAAATCTAAATATTTCTTTCTAAAACTAACTTCAATTCAGGTAAGTGTATTTTATGTTGTTCGCATATTTAATGACATTTGTTAAGAATCATGGAATAATATGCCAGTTTGTGCAGCATTGATCTTACCAAAGACAGAGTCAATGCTCGAATGCATAATACTCTTAGATTTGCACAAACACTTCCCTGTTCAGTCTACCTTGAGAGGACTAAAAAATATCCTTGATCCTACATTTGAATCTCACATAACAGTTAAAAAGTTGAACAAAGAACTTGATAAAGTAGAGTTTGAACCTATGACCTGCAGATTACTGTACTGACACTCTACTAACTGAGCTATCGCGGACCAGCCCTATGGGCGGTTCCTCATTTTAAAATTGTGTTTGTCCAAGGGGCACTAGTCAGAAGTCGTGGATAGGTTGATGCCATGTAGCCAGGGATCATGCCTTAAGTCACATTAGAAATGTTGCAAACCCTGAAAAGAGCACATAAACATTACTTTAACCCTTACTCTCTGAGGGTAGTTTACTGCATGTCAGTTGGTTATGCCAATGCCCTCCAGCTGCAGTTTATTGGCAGATAGTTTTATTTAACAGTGAAGGCTCCAATTGGCAGGAGTTGGAGGCCCTGGAGGGTGTCTGATACTGACCAGCTGGGGGCACTCACTTTGTTATCAGAGGACTCTCATTGTTCTCTGTGGCATGTATTGGAGTGCCTGTCCAGTTACCCTTGAAATGACATGGCAGATATTGGAGGGCCATGCAAAAAACATAGGAGATTTTCTTGAGGCACATATTGGCATGCGTTGGAGGGTCTAGTAGGGTAAGGGTTAATAAACTAAACAGTTGGGAAACTGTGTAGGTACATTGAAATAAATTAAAATTGTTAAACATTTTAATCCAGAAGCTGCGATGACCTTAATGCTAATTTGTGCAAATAAACCAAATTGTAACTAAAACGATACTGGCCAAACAGCATTTTACCTCCATTTTTTTCTATTAATCCAGTGGAAAAACTAAGGGTTATTGAATTTTGCTGGAGCCAAAAAACAATTTCGGAGGTTAAAGAGTGGGACTACCAAATCACAAGTGCCTCCCTGCACATTGGTACATGTATGTCAATTTTTTTTAATTAATAACGTACTATGTATCACAAAATTCTGAGAAAGCAAAACATGTTAACAATGTTGGAGATGATTAATAAGATCATTTTATAGATTGATGTCAACCTTTGACACTTTTATCCATTCTTAGGTTAAAACAAAATTGATCCTTCAAGAAGTCAGGATGGCATCTAGTGTTACAGCTCAATCAGTGTTGGAAAAGATTAGTGTGGATCATCTGGAATGCTCCATCTGCACCAACCGTTTCAGGCAGCCCAAACTGCTGGACTGTTTGCACAGTTTTTGCCTGCAATGCCTTCAAGACCTCAGACAGAGCCAAGATCTTAGTGGTACAAAGCTGACATGTCCTCTGTGCAGACGTGAAACCATGTTGAAAGGGTCTGGGGTTGCTGATCTCCCTAATAACTTTGCATTCAGTGCCCTGGTGGAGGAAGTTACAATGCAGGAAAAGCTACTGGAAGGTCAAGGGTCAGAGATCAAATGCCAAGCCTGTGATGAGGAGAATCAGGCTGTGTCAAGATGCACGGACTGTGATCATTTCCTGTGTCAAGAATGTCAAAAGGCTCATGGGCGTATGACTGTTATGAAATCTCACAAAATTTATACACTGGCTGAACTTCGATCAGGAGAGATTGTCTACAAGAGTAAACTAAGAGATGAAGTTCCCAAATGTGGCAAGCATCCAGATCAGAATCTCAATGTCTACTGCAACACATGTGAGCAAGTCATATGCCTCATGTGTACTGTTCTTGATCATGGGAATCCAAAACATTCCCTCATCGGCCTATCTGAGGCTTTTGGAAAGTGTAAGAAAAAAGTTGAAGAACTTGTCTCGAAAGTTAGTAAGAGTAAAACAGAACTGAACACCACCATAGAGAACACTTGCACAACTCGCAAGAAACTTGACACCATGTTTGCAAACACCAAGAAGAAAATCTCAGAAAAAGCTGACCAAGAGGTTGCCATGATCCGACAGGAGGAGCAGAAACTGTTAAAAGAGACTGGCAGGATTTATCAAGAGAGAGTCACAACGTTTGAAGCTGCACAAGCAAACAACAGCAAAGAGGTGACACAGACAGAGCACAAGCTGGAGGAGGTCAAACAACTTAAGAATCAAGCAAGTTGCTATGAGATTCTTGAACTTCAGCAGAAGCTTTTGCATAACCTCAATGAATCGACAGGTAAACAGCCACAGCAAGTTCCTGACAAGTTGACTTTCATGGACTTTGAAGAAGGTGAGAGGTCACTTGGGAGACTCATTCTGGAAGAAGAGCCAAAGGCTGCAGCAAAGCAATCAGCAAGACCTGCAAGATCATGTGAGAAGGAGAAATGGGAACTAAAGACCGAAGTCAATAACTTAGTAAATACACAGATACGACATGTGTCAGCACTCTCTGACAATAACATAGTATTAGCCTATTGGAATAATACATTTTTCACAGTATCACTGACCAATAGTCAACATACACCACATCCTATCCCACAAAGGCTACCAATCAATAGCCTCACTTATAATATAAGGTGTATTGCAGTCAGCAAGGATGACGAGCTCCTTGCTCTAGATGGTCGAGTAGTCAAGGTCTTCAACAAGCAACATCAGCTCCTCCACCAGTTCACACCAGGGAGAGGGTCAGACAGCCAACCAGCATGCCTTGCAGTGGATGACAGCAATCTGATAGCAGTGGGTTATGAAGGCAAGGATGAGATATCTCTACACAACCCAGATGGATCCCTCATCAGGAGACTGCCTGCTCCAGATGTAGAGAATTATCTGACAATGTACAATCACCACCTCATCTACACAACAGCATTTAACACAAGGTTGGTATGTGTAGACTACTATGGTGACAGTGTATTCTCAGTAGACATGCAGGAGGAAGGGCACCCTAATGGTGTGTGCTGTGACAGTGATGGCAGTATCTATGTTGCTGTGGATGGAGATCCAACAGGTGATGTTCTGCATTACAGTCCTGATGGCAAGTACATTGGATGTGTGATCAAGGAATGTGATTATCCACGGGGCATCACATTCACATCAGGTGGTGATCTGGTAGTGGCTGCACAACGGTCTGTACAGGTCTATCACCGAGTGTAAGGACAGAATTAAATTAAACTGGGGCTATCCAGCGTATCCACCAAATACTTCGATAAGACATCGAACATTGTTCTGAAAAAGAACATTAAAGTTCATTCCCTCAATAAAACATTTGATAATACTGTATATTTGGTTTATTTCTAAGGTCTTTGGTGCTTGTATGTGTTGACTCTTATACTTTAAGCCTACTTCCTATAAAATCCTAGATCTGGTGGCCCAATAATGAGAGCAAAGGAATGACCCTTCACATTGTTTGCAATTGTACATTTTGAAAGTATTATCAATGAGGGGGAAGGCACATGTATTACCACGGAAGGCAATTTAGTTCAATTTTCTCAGATTTGTCTCAGCAAATACGAAGTCAATGCATGATGTGTTTTCCAAGTATAAAATATAACCCTACTCCTGTAAAAAATGTAAATATTTCCTTAAATTTTGTTATTCGATTTTTCAATTATTGGGAAAATTGTTGAGTTTAAATTAATGCAACTTATTTTCGAATGAAAAAGATTTTGCACCTCCATGTACTCAAAAGCAACTGGATGAAATACGTGTGATTTTGAACTCAAGCGATAGTTTAAAAGTAAATCATATGCAATCCCTTGGTTGTCTCTTTCACAGTGCTTTCCGAGTGCCTCATCAAATTAATATTAGTTTCATTACATTTACAACCAAGTTGAAAATGAAAACCTTGTGCATTCTACTGCAATGATACATGGATGTTTGTAAATGTGGTTGGTATGATGGATGTACATTTGTAAACTGAATTTTCTTTCTTTTTTTGCCTTTCTTAAAAACATTTTTTATAATTTGTTAAATACTTCAATAGAAGATGCATTTGGAACATTCTATGAATTTGGGGTCCAGTTTTTCCTGTCCCTATAAGTCTGGCATCTACGATTTTGTAATAGAAGATGCACTCCTTTATGTGTGTACTCTTTCTCCAAGAATGCTTCTTTGAATCAAATGACCTACCCAACAAATATTAATTAGTTTGACGTCATTTTTAATGCCACTTGAATGGCAAATGATACAAATTCAGGGGTTACAGGGACAAGAAAAATGTCTGACTTTGTTCCCTAAATGTATAGAATGACCCACTTGTGAGAGGTTCTGTATCATTACAATAATAGTTTAGTTAATTACATAAATGATCGAGGCTTTTGGTTTTTTTTGAATAAGTATTGGTTTGCTAAATGCTGATAGACCAAGTAGTCTAAATGAAGCAATGAACATTTGCTTTAATTACAGAATATCTCTCCAAGAGAACACAGCTTCCATGACCACAATGGCATTTCAGCAAAGATCCCAAGTCTGTTATTTTACCAATCAGCACCTGTAACTTTCTAAAGGTACCAGCGGCGTAACTAGGGTTACGCTTCTAGGGGGCACCTGGAGGTTCACCAATTTTTTGAGGGATGCACTGAAGGTGACATATAAGTTTTTTGCGCGGTGATATTCATGCGTGCTTTGTTGAAACTAAAATTCTCAGGGTATCCAAAATATCCAAAACCTCCTTTCAGATCAGAACTAAAATTGGGAAACAGGTATCCTCCTGTAAATTAGCTCACATACAAATCTATTTGTTTGTTTGCTGAAAACTGAATGATTCAGTAATCATTGGTTGGTTACTGCAGAACTTCTTTGCCAATTACATGAAATAGCTGTTAGCACAGACAGTTAATCATAATCATAATAATGTTTTGTCTCACTGTATTGAATTTTATTGTATTTGTAATGTATTGTATAATTATACATTTTTGTAGTCATTATTTATTGTATGCAGGGCCCCAATAGAAACCAGTTTTAAACTGTTTGGGCATACCCTGGGTAAAGAAATGGATTAAATAGGTAGATAAGCATAGACTTCCATTGTTATAAGTTGCAAGTGCCATAAATTGCAGCACTCATCTTGGAAGTCAGGTCAAATTCCATTGTACAATTATACATAATCCACTTACATTGTATAACACTTGTAATGAACTATCATTGCCTACTACTGTTCATACACAAGTTGTCACAAATAAAATTATATTACAACCAATGATCTTACTCTAAGGAGAGGAAAATAAGAGGTAGAACATTCTCAATTTTTGAGAAATTAAACCGTGATAGACATTAAGCCATCCTAAACATAGAAAGGATGTACATTGTGTACAAAACTCGGTAACGCTCACATTTACTTGATTTTATTATTGACCTTTTAACCCAAAATATCATATAAATTGCAGATTTCTTTGAAATGCAGTAATTTGATATACTGATTATCACTGGTTCATAAATCTTGGATAAATGCTCAGTAAAAAAAAATGCAGCAATTCATAGAATGGTTTTACTCTTCCTGTTTCAATTGATGAGCAACCCAAGCTTTCTTTTAGGGAAAGAAAAAAAGTCAAGCTTTTGTTGATTTGAATACAGTAAAATTGTAACAATTTATCGGAACATATCATCGCCAATTTGACGAAGTGACAAATCTACCCAAAACTGAGATTTTAAGCAATTTCAGATTTTTGGATATTCTAACATTTTACGATATCTTCTGCATAATTACAAAATTTTAAGACATAAAATTGCATTGTTTGTTCCTTATGCTAATTACACAAAGTGGTGAATGTGCGTCAACTTATATTTGTTTTTCGTTTTGATGAAGTGATGAATGTCTATTTGTCACAAAGTCTCGTTGAGTTTTGTATTATATTTCAATTTATGTAGCCTGTACAAATTTGCATTTTGATAAAGTGACAAATCTGCGTTCTTAAATGTATAACTTTTATACGTGACAAATCTGTGTACAAACACAATGCTATGTACGTGTGACCAAGTAACATTTCAGTTTTGACAAAGTGATAAATATTCTTTACGTCTTCAAATTTAACGTGCTTTTGTGAAAATGAAGACAATTTTGGGCTATTCCAGTAATGGGCTATCGCATCAGTTATATATTTTTTGGTTTTGGGAGAGAAATGTCTATGAAAACGCAATTTGAAAAGAAATTGACTAACTTTCAATATGAATTTCTCAAAACTCGGTTTTGCAGATCGGTGAACGCAGGTAAGTCACAAAATGGTGACGATATAAACAAGGGTTAAAGGTAAGGCCAAAAAAAAAGACTCAGGTTTCTGGTATGGAGCTTGCCCAAAAAGCGGTGCGGCGACGCGGCTTTTTTTTTTTACCTGTTTTTTTTGCTTCAAATGTCGGCTGATGACTGCAAATGGTGCCCGACTAAACTCAGTGCAAATATATGGAAGTCCAGAGAGGCCACTTAAGGTTATTCTCGATCATAACCCCCATCTAAAAACACGTTAAAATTGTGCAGCAGCAGGATTCCATGCAAACCAGTGAGTTTGGCGGTTTTGAGACATCATCTTTCATTGAAAAAAAAAACAACTTTTTCATTTTGCCAACGCGCATGGCTACAGAAACCGGAGACTTTTTTTTTTTGGCCTAAGAAACAGAAGACTTTTTGTATTAACTTGAAACCCATTCTGTAAATTATCACACATGTAACTTGACATTTCTTAAGAACTTCTTTGGATGCAACAATGTGTTAAAAGTACATATATATTCAATTTGGGTAAATGATTGTATTCTTAGAGCTACCTAATGTCATCATCATTTTACTTGTTTGTTATTACGTTTCTACCAATAATAATCCCAAATTCTGACTTGGATCTAGACCAAGAAAGTGGTGTGACTGTCTTACTTAGTGAGACCTTACATTAATTACCTTACAGTGAGCGATTTCATTTAAAAAAAATGTGCAGCAAAACTTGAACATTTCTTCTCTTGTAATTTAAGCCAAAAACACCAAACCTTTTTTTTTGGCAATTCCTGAATTCAAAGAAAATCACTCATTGTCTTAGAATTCTGGTGGCGTATTCTAAATTTCAACTTGGATCCAAGGCTAGTTGAATTTGGACATTTGGCTCGGCCAATCAAAGGGACCCATCTCAATGTACAGAGAAGCTTAGAATGTTTATAGGGACAAATGGAAGAAGCCAGAGCATACCGTCTGAGAATACTGTCGGAATTTTTTTTTTCGTGAAACATTTTTATTCCTCTCATTTTAAAGTGAAATAAAGCAACTTTCATCATGACTTAGGAGACTTTAGTTAGGACAAGTCAACCTGGATAATTTGACAACATATCCACCTTCTTAATCTTTTACTTCCTAAAAACCAGACGAGTTTGCCATTTCATACAGTGTGAGAGACAATGGTTTTCGTAAGAGCATATACCTTGTTGTTTCTAAAGAAATAATAATTTTATCACCATATAAATATTCATGTATTACTAGTCATTAATCAGATTTTCATGATGGGAAACTTTTGTCTTCACATTGTTTTTTTATGATTAGACTGACTTAATCATGCATCCCCTTCATTCCTTGAGACAACGTTAATAAATTAGATATCCAAACAATTCATGTCTGAAATGTGTACTGCTGGCCTAGTCTATGACATCATTAATGAATGGTTTAATTTGTAGGAACAGGGGTGTAACCATTTGTCATGAAATGTATTGGACACTTTTATCACAATATGATCACAAGTAGTATAGTGAAATTTAAAAGAATACTTACAATTCTAAATATTGATTCCTTTTGAATCTGATAGGGTGTACAACAAATGGATAATAATCGGCAAATTGAAAAATTGATTCTGTTTTTAAATCATCCATAATGAACTCATTTAAGACGCGAGAAATACAGGCGCGGTTTTACGGGGGGGGGGGGGGGGCTGTAGCCCCCCAAAAATTTCGTCTAGCCCCCCCAAAATAAATTCCGTAAAAAAAATTGCATTAGCAAAAAGAATGATTGTGATGTACATGCGAACGGTCTCCCCCTAAAGAAGAAATAGCCGTGACAAGGGTGCATTAGTTAATATATATTGTGAATGATTTTAGGATTTTATTGGTGCTCCCCATTGAAAATATGGCATGAGCCCACCCCCCCCCCCCCCTCCCTATTGATTTTCGGAGGCCTACATGTAAGTGTCTGGAAAAAATAACCGGTCAACATTTCAGCACGCCTCCCTGAAAAAATTCTTGATCCACCGTGCTAGCCCCCCCCCCCAAAAAAAAAATATATTGGTTCTAGAACCGCGCCTGGAGAAATATTTACAAGGATTATTTGCAGTTTTTCATTTTCTTTGCAAGGTAGACAAAAAAACCCAACAATGCTCCTTTTTGGGAGAATTTGTTTCTTCTTAAAAGCATTTTTTTCAAAAACTTAATTCAAGTCATCACAAATATCCCATATCCCATATCATATCTGCATTGAAAATATTGATGAACAGTATAAACACTATATGGTCTGCAAATAATCATGAAAATTCCTTTAGAAATGTGAAAATAAGTATTACATGTATGGAAGATACCATACAATGCTGTACTTTTGTTTCAAGATTTCCAAATGGGACTGACAGGAATAACCAACTTTTATCTAGTGAGTGTCATGCATATATTTGCATATATTCCCTTTGCTACAGACATTTCATACAAATTTAGTACAAACATGTACATGTAGGCCTACAGTTCAACATATTACATACGTGTTAAATTCACATTTCCGCTTCAGTGTAACACAGTGACTGGAACAGGCCCCAGGTAAATCTATTGTTACCAGAAACTGGGCCTTTGAAAGGGTTCACAAAATAACAATACCTGTTGACTAGGCAATACAAGTTCAACTGTGTGACCTGTGTTCCATTGCAGTCTGGTGTATTTATAGAATTGGGAATTTACAGGCAGTGAGCAATGCCACACCCTACAGACATTCAAGTCAATCCAGAGAGTGAGAATCCACCAAATAGTCCACCAGTTT
This sequence comes from Patiria miniata, assembly GCF_015706575.1. Classification (NCBI taxonomy): domain Eukaryota; kingdom Metazoa; phylum Echinodermata; class Asteroidea; order Valvatida; family Asterinidae; genus Patiria; species Patiria miniata. Next base: position 5,767,087 of record NW_024037058.1, read on the forward strand.
CTTCATCAAACTGCCAAATTGATTGCAGAAATATCTTCTAACATCATTCAGGTATGTTTAGTTGAGAATAAGCTTGACAAATGCAACCAGAATTGGCATAGGAATCTGTGCAGACATTTGACTACCAATTTGTACTTCAGTTTCCTTCTCTGATGCACCATGAGCAGTGTGTTAAACCAGTCTGAAGAAGTTAACAAAAGCACAAAATGCAGCAAGCTGAATTTATGCAAACCTACTAACTAGGGTATCAGCGGATTAGTCCTATTTTTCAGTTTATAAATATGTTAACAACTTTTTGGATTACAGATGCACTGATCTTTTCCTATTTTTAATTTCTCTGCCAAAAGAACAAAAGAATCAATGTTTGGCCAATTTTTAATTTTGTATTTCCACCAAACGCGATATAATAGCATTGATGAAAAAAAATAACAGCATGAAATTTACCATTTACAATATCACCAAAAAGCCTGAAGTTAGCATCAGTTTCTGTATTAACAGTTTCTCCGGCCACACATTATCCGTGTTTTGCTAGAAATACAGCAGGCATATGGGCAACTTCTGTGGCTAGCAAAACGGCATAAAACTGTGCATGGTGCAGTGGATATTGTGTATTAATCCTGATCCCAGCCCCTTCAAGATCGAACAACTTTTGTATATGTTTCTCTTCATATTTCTTATATCAAAAATAAACATTTTCTTTTTGAATTCCGTGCCCTAGAGGATTTTTTTTAGAAGAAACATGAGTTGGAATTTCACTATCAAGTTTGATTCTGCCGGTTTGCACAGGTGCAGTTTTGTAACCTATCAATGCTTATTACAACCATATCATCATTTGAAGTTGGAAAACTCCAAAACCTTTTATATTAATGTGCTTCATTTTCAGGTTAAAGGTCTATCTGCCCCTTTCATTTAACCAAACAGTGAAGATGACATCTAATGTTACAGCTCAATCAGTGTTGGAGAAGATTAGTGTGGATCATCTGGAATGCTCCATCTGCACCAACCGTTTCAGGCAGCCCAAACTGCTGGACTGTTTGCATAGTTTTTGCCTGCAATGCCTCCAAGAGCTCAGACAGAGCCAAGATCCTAGTGGTACAAAGCTGACATGTCCTCTGTGCAGATGTGAAACCATGTTGAAAGGGTCTGGGGTTGCTGATCTCCCTAATAACTTTGCATTCAGCGCCCTGGTGGAGGAAGTTACAATGCAGGAAAAGTTACTGGAAGGTCAAGGGTCAGAGATCAAATGTCAAGCCTGTGATGAGGAGAATCAGGCTATTTCAAGATGCATGGACTGTGATCATTTCCTCTGTCAAGAATGTCAAAAGGCTCATGAACGTATGACTTTGATGAAATCTCACAAAATCTACACACTGGCTCAACGTCGATCAGGAGAGATAGTGTACAAGACTAAATTAAGAGATGAAGTTCCCAAATGTGGCAAGCATCCAGATCAGAATCTCAACGTCTACTGCAACACATGTCAGCAAGTCATATGCAAAACTTGCTCTGTATGTGATCATGCAAAACACTCACTCACTGGATTACCTGAGGCAGTAGAGAAATGTAAGCAGAAGGTCACAGAAATGGTCCAAAAAGGTGAGAGAAGAAAAGCAGAATTGAGCAACACCATAGACAAGATGAGCAAATCTCGCAACGAGCTTGACATCATGTTTGCCAATACTCAAAAGAAAATCTCCAAAAAGTCTAAACAGCAGATTACGAAGCTCCAACAGGAGGTTGCAAAGATACAAAAGGAGATTGCAAAGATCAAAAAGGAAGAACAGAAATTGTTGAAAGAAACAGACGTGATTTATAAAGACAAACTCAAAGCTTTTGAAGCTGCTCAAGCAACCAACAGCAAAGAGGTGACACAGACAGAGCACAAGCTAGAGGAGGTCAAACAACTCATGTGTCAAGCAAGTTGCTATGAGATTCTTGAACTTCAGCAGAAGCTCTTGCATAACCTCAGTGAACTGACAGGGAAACAGCCAAAGCAAGTTCCTGACAAGTTGACCTTCATGGACTTTGAAGAAGGTGAGAGGTCACTTGGGAGACTCATTCCGGAGGAAGAGCCAAAGGCTGCAGCAAAGCAATCACCAAGACCTGCAAGATCAAGTGTGAAGGACAAATGGGAACTGAAGACTGACATCAAATTAATACCGGATTCGGGTGTAACACAGGCTGCAGCATGCTTTTACAAAAAAATACTTCTTTTAGACAATTGGAATGATAAACTTTTCACACTTTCACTGACGAATAGCCAACGTGTACCACCTCCACAAAGGCTACAAATCAATGGCCTCACTAATGATATATGGTGTATTGCAGTGAGTAAGGATGGCAAGCTCCTTGTTCTACATGGTCCAGTAGTCAAGGTCTTCAACAAGCAACATCAGCTCCTCCATCAGTTCACAACAGGTAGAGGGTCAGACAGCCTACCAACATGCCTTGCAGTGGATGGCAGCAATCTGATAGCAGTGGGTGATAAAGGCAGGAATGAGATATTTCTACACAACCCAGATGGATCCCTCATCAGGAGACTGTCTGCTCCAATGATTGGATATTATCTGACAATGCACAATCACCGCCTTATCTACACAACAGACTGGAACAAAAGGTTGGTATGTGTAGACTACCATGGTGACAGTGTATTCTCAGTAAAGATGACCAGCAACATACAGGAGGATGGGCACCCTACTGGTGTGTGCTGTGACAGTGATGGCAGCATCTATGTTGCTGTGGATGGATATCTAACAGGTGATATTCTGCATTACAGTCCTGATGGCAAGTACATTGAATGTGTGATCAAGGACTGTGGTCATCCATGTGGCATCACATTCACATTGGATGGTGATCTGGTAGTGGCTGCAGAAAAGTTTGTAAAGGTCTATCACCGAGTGTAAGGACAGATTAATTAAACTGGAGCTATCCAGTGTATCCACCAACCACTTCCATCAGACATTGTTATCACTGAAAAAGAACTTGAAAGTTCTCAAATAACATTCTACGATACTGTATATTTGGTTTATTGCTAAGGTCTTTGGTCTCTTGACTCTAATACCTCAACCACTTCCCCTTTGGAAAACCTTGGATTCAACACCCAGCCTACTTCCTATAAAATCCTACATCAGGTGCTCCAATAATGAGAGGAAAAAAATGACCCTTCACATTGTTTGCAAATAGGGCAGAGTGCACATTTTAAAAATATTTCCAAAGAGAGGGCAAGTATTACCACGAGAGGCAATTCCATTTTCTCAGATTTGTCTCAGCAAATACAAAGTCAATGCATGATGTGTTTTCTAAGAATAAGATATAACCCTGCTCCTGTATAAAATGTAAACATTTCCTTAAATTTTGTTATTCGATTTTTCAATCATTGAAAATATTGTTGAGATTAAATGACTGAAACTCACTTTTGAAAGAGAAAGATTTTGCACCTACATGAACACGAGACAAAAGTAAATACTCAAAAGCAACTGGATAATACATGTATGTGCGCTTTTGAGCGAAAGTGATAGTTTACAAGTAAATCATATGCAATCCCTTGGTTGTATCTTTCACAGTGCTTTCTGAGTGCCTCATCAACATATCAAATCCTTTGTGGTCAAAAGGACCCCATGGTAACTGGCCAAAGCGCACAGCCAGATGACCTTGGACACATAGAGATAAGAGCTCCCCGGCTCTGTGTATATACAGCAGCGCTGCCTAGTACGTGTACAATAAACAGACCCTACGCGCTGAGCCATTGAGCAACGGCAAATTTTATTGGAGTTTAGATGTACAATTCTTTAGTAAATGAATACACGGGAGCCTAAACATTAACCAATCACAATAAGGGTTATATTGTTGGAAAGCTGACGAGACGAAGAAAAAAGCCTCGAGAGATCTAAGCTCCCAGGTGGCGCTATTTAACATTATGATGATGTTAATGGACCAGTTCTTGGCTGAACGCGTGGTTTACACACAAAACAGGGAGATTTTTGACTGAAAATGCAATGTTTAACATCAATTCGCGAGTGAAACTCAGTGTTTTATTCAGTTTTTCTTTCATTTTCTGAAAGAGTATTTTTTAGGGTCACACTGTAGTGAGATCTAAGGTATACCCTGTCGAATAATGAAGTGGTGGCGACAGATGTGAAAAAAGGCCCGTTCTTAAAGATTTTTTCGCCGCGTTCTCTCATAAAGGTTGCACATAAAAACCAGCCCGGTGGGTTAGTTCCCCAAAAGAATTCATATGATTAATATTAGTTTCAATACATTTACGACCAAGTTGAAAATGAAAACCTTGTGCATTCTACTGCAAAGTGATACATGGATGTTTGTAAATGTGGTTAGTATGATGGATGTACATTTGTAAATTAAAATCTTGTTTGTTTGCTTTTCTTAAATGGAGTTTTTAAATACTACATTAGAAGATGCATTTGGAACATTTTGTGAATTTGGGGCTAAGTTTTTCCTGTCCCTATACGTCTGGCATCTATGATTTTGTAAAAGAAGATGCACTCCTTTATGTGTGTACTTTTCCTCCAAGAATGCTTCTGTGAATCAAATGACCTATACAAATATTAATTAGTTTGAAGTCATTTTTAATGCCAACCGAATGGCAATTATACAATTCACTAGATGTTACAGGGACAGGAAAAACGTCCGACTTTGGACCCTAAATGTATAGAATGACCTACTTGTGAGAGGTTCCTTCTCATTACAATAATAGTTTAGTTAATTCCATCAATCATTGAGGCTTTTGCTTCTTTGAATAAGTATTGGCTTGCTAAATGCTGATAGACCAAATAGTCTAAATGAAGCAATGAGCATTTGCTTTAATTACAGAATATCTCTCCAAGAGAACACAGCTTCCATGACAACAATGGCATTTCGGCAAAGATCCAAAGTCTGTTATTTTACCAATCAGCATCTGGAACTTTCTAAAGATACCAGCGGCATAACTAGGGTTGGACGGTTTTTGAAAGTAAAAGGATAATTTTATTTTTCATGGGCTTTTGTTTTTTTCAAAGACTTTGGAGTAGTAGTTTCTATTGAAAAGATGGATACAATTGGAATGTCATCAGCGTTTTCTTGTGTAGAAAAGGTCAAGACACACTCAGATTTACAGTATTATAGGAGGAACACTGGGGCATTGAAAACATCTAGTAAAGTGTTTATATTGTGTATGATTGGTCCAAAAGATTATAACGGGCAGCTATTGAAAACATACATTTGTACATGTACAAACTCAACTACCCGGAATGTAATCAAGTTGTGCGGTTCTTCTAATACTTTGTAGATTAAATGAGATTAAAAACATTGTTAATTTGTGAAATAAATGTATTATGTACAAGTCAAAGGCAGATTGCATAAACGAAGGTCAATTTTTTCATATCAACATGTTTTGGAAAATATGATTTACAAAACGGATTTACACATTTTTTTAGTTTGAACACATAAACATCACATCCTTAGCATCACATAACATATCGTTACAGCCCATGTGACACATCCTAATTTGCTAATATGATTCACAACGTAAAAGCATTATAGATGTCGTGTCTAGGTTTTTGCTAGATGTACATGACAACGAGTTTAAGAACCAATATAGAAGGCGCCTGCTGAATGGTCTCGAGGTCAATTAGACGCAGTCTTGTTTTGCATAATAATCGACGAATCTCTCGGATATCATAGATCCTTGCTGTACAAGGGGATATTACATAGACTACCTTAGCACCCATCCCCGTACAATTAAGAACGATTGACAATGCAGTGTGAGTATGCCAACAAGTGTTTGCCTCAAGAGGCCACTTTTCAACTTAACAGTCTATTTAAAAGTACACTAACTTCTACAAAATGAACTTACCTGTACATGGAAGTAAATTGGGGAATCTGTTCTTGTTTTTGCAGACAGGTTTCTTGGCTTCCTTACAGTTGACTGCCACTGACATTTCATTAGCACCTGAAGTTTAAAGTAAACAAATTGACAACATACATGTACTACTTTTTCTCTTTCTAGCTCGGACTTCAATTACAATTAACAATTGTTGACAGGTGTGATGTGGGATATGACAACACCCTAGGTGTGCATTTCACCTCTGGTGCTATGCACACCGAGGGGGTTAAAACGGCATATCCCACATCACAGCGGTCGACAATTGTTTTATTACATCGTATCAGAAAGTCAATATGGTAAATGCTTGTAACCTACTATGCAAGAAATATTAAAAATCAGTGCGGTGTAACCAGTGAAAACTGCAGGCTTACCCGCCGGACATGAGACTGAGTGGTTGTGCATGTGCATTGCACTCAGCTCAGTCCAGCACGCATACAGGTCCCATACGTACATGCACAACATGCATTGTACATATGAGGTTAGCCATTGTATGTATGTTTTTATAGACTAGACATGGAGCCGTTTTCGACCAATGACATTACAGTGTCCGAGCACACGATATTAAACATATCAAGTTATGTTTTGCTGGCTTTAAACGTTTAGGCCGTCAGCTGGATGTTAAAATTCGTTCGTTTCGCTCCAGCAATCAAGCGTCTAGATTTTCTTGACAGTTCTACCGAAATAAGAATGATATTGTCGATGTTTTCCACATTTTGTCCTGCATTTTTTTGATAATTTGACTCGAAAAAGCGAACTATTTGTTCATCGTGAAAGTTCAAAAATGTACCGTGCTACGTAAAAAAATCCTTCGCGTATGACGCAATCATACCACGTGACGTGAAGACATCAGATAGGAAATTGTAGGTCATGACACCAAGCAAACATGGTGGCGTCCATTGCTGATGGTGCGTCAACGTTTCACGTAAACATCAACCGATGCAAGTGTATTTGTTTTAATGCATATAGTATCTGTCAAGTTTGAGGGAAAAAAACAAAGGATCTTATGTCCGGAGATATTAGGCCAATAAGTTCCCTGCCAAAGAGGGGATTGCAGAGTTTCAACATCAGTATTTCAAATTGCACCTCACAAACATAAATTTGTGATGACTACATGTACATGATGATGTCAAGAATCCTACTACAAAAAAGAATTTAGAATTCAGCATGTTCTGTTTGCGAGATATGGCTTTAGGTTTAAAAATTCATCAATTCATTACAAATCATACAATCATGTCATAGTGACATCACATCGATCATGTATCGCCTAAAACACATCCCAGTCTAGTGTCTACCTACATACCAAATCTGAACCAAATTGGACTTGTAGTACTCTAGATATACACATGTAGGAACTTAAAATGTGCACCAATAGAGATGATGTCACGTGACCCCTGATGATGTCATGATGACATCACTCTTCTGGAGACGAGTTCACAATGGAGTCTATACAGAAGTTGAGTTTTATGGGGAAATGACTTTGTCTTTATTGTACCAAAAGTACTTGGTGGAATAAATCATGTACAAAGTATAGAAGGTTCGAACATAATTGATCATTTTGTTCAAGAAGTAACAGGTGAAAAAAGATCGTCATTTTTTTCAAAGAAAATTGCCTGTACATTGTAATTTGACACCCGTTCATGTCATCATGACATCAGAGTAATATGCACTACTAGGGATGAGGGTCGATATATGTCAAAAGTTACAAGTTTGTACCATATACCGTTAAGGAGAAAACCTGAGGTGAATTATTGTCAAGAAAAAAAGAAATAAAGAAAGAAGATTTATCAGAAAAATAAACAGTCGTCAGGGTGTGCGCGGCTACTCAATAAGTCATTTTTTTCACTTGCCACCATGACTGACCTCGGGGCATATACAACCATGGAGCTATAACATGAAACGGATACAGGACAACTCGTTCGTGACAAACTTGTACGCAGGACACCTCGTACGCAGACCAACTCGTTCACAGTCCAATTCCTACACGGGCCAACTCATGAGCATAGACTAGCGTAGTAGTGCTATACCGTGTGCTATACGACAAGACAATGCCACCCGTAGTGAGTATTTAAATTGTGTATCAAAAACAGTCCGCTGCATTTGTAGACTTTAACATACTGTAACGTCTCTCTGGGGTGAGAGACATTATCAAATAAAGAGTCAGATACAAATATCTTACACACACACTAGTACTTTATTCGAGATTATTTACATCCCAGGTCAATAGAGGGCGCACTATATACAATGTAGAGTTAAGGCGTACATGTGTACATGTCAGGAACTCTGTCGGGGTCAGAGCCCAGATCAATAATCTAATGCATCATATGTGCGGGAGCTCTGTGTAGGTCAGAGCTCAGCGCAGGAATCTACTGGGGAAGAGCCCAGTACAACAATGACCAGAACTGCCATTTCTGCGCGCTTTATATACACTTTTGGGTGCGCGTCTTAGCCAATGGGAGCATTGGATTCTGGTAGTTATGAATAATGCATCCGTGTACAAAGGCATGGGGAAAGTTCTCTATGGGAGATTTGTACACGACTGACTTAGACATTCTAGTGGGGGAAAGTCCGAGAGCAGTGGTTAGCGGGCGAAGTAGGATCACTCGTGGGTGCGTTACGGGGAACTGATCCTCAAGGAAAAGGGAAAGGGAATAACTTCTCGGTACATAGGCTTGTGTACAAGACTTAGTCTCTAGACTAGGTAAGAATCTACACACTAATGCTATCGAGTAAAACTATGAGATGAAGGACGTAACCTGACCTCTAGCTACCGTAGGTCTCGGCCAGTGGGTTAGCGGGACACACTCGCTGGGGTGTACGGGGTCACTGAGGGGTGAATACACGGGTAGGTTTTAGCGAGCCACATTCGCTAAATGCTTGGGGTCAATGTGGGTCGGATGCGAGGTAAGGTGTGTGAGGGGAATTCGCATCGACTCCGGGGAAAGGTGGAGGGAAAATGGCTAAGTCCTAAGTACGTGTCCCATGGCGGTACATGTTCAATAGCAGTGAGTGCTACACGCATTGCGCGCTATACAATAGGGTACTGTACAATGTGCTGCACACTTCTACGTGTGTCTTAGACTTCGTGGTAAGCTTCGCGCTGTGTGAGGGCACACAGGATCGCTGCAAGCATTACGCTGTGCACGGAGTGGAATGGATTGGTTGGGAAAGAAGTAAACTACGCAATTTGCGGGAACGCAACAATACACTGCTAAATACAGTGCACTGCACTATGTGTAAATCAAATCATTGTATGTCTGGACAAATTCTCCATGCTAGTCAGTGTTTTTTTTGCCCAACTCATACTCGGTGGTCATTCAGCCTACGCATGGTGTGCGGGATTGTGTATCGCATTCTCCTGCACTCTGGGAAGAAACAGATTCTGTTCTCTTTAGGAATTCCAGAAATTTGAACAAACAGATTCTGTTCTCTTTTGGAATTCCAGAAATTTATTTACCTGAAAAGTAAGTGCCGATAAAATTAGTTGTGGTCGACGATTCTCATCTCCATCCAATTCTGGAAACGGTATTGTACAATTTATATAACTTGGCTTATTTCACGTATGAGTTTGCATGCGTATGAGTTGACTAATCTGTGTATGAGTTAACTTGCATATGAGTTGACATTTTGTGGTTCCCGCACACTCTTTTAAAGTTTAGGCCTCTTGACACATGACATCAGATAGCCCCGGTAGTGTGGCCCCGGTATTGCTGCGCTGTTCCTCATGGCCACACGCCAAGTTCCAAACTATTGAGGAGTTTGTACGGAAAAAAAATCACAAATCTTTTACTGACAGTTGTTTTCTGTGATGTCTCAGCTTCTTTCCTCCGGGTTGTTTAGTTGTCCTTATACCAAATTTTTTGAGAAATTAAAGCATCTTTCTGAAACCCACATGCACCCAAAAATTGTCTGTTGATGGCAGCCATTTTTAATGTTAAGAAGCAATGACCCAAAAGCTGTGACGTCGCATATATGCAAATCAATCTTGTCACTCGGGAGCGCAAGTTGTGATTCAACAGTTGTTTCTTGTACACTGAATTCAGTTGAGAATGAAAGATTGTACAAGAAACAGCCAGCCGCGGCCACACTAGTGGGCCTTTGTATCAGTTAAATTTCAGTATCAGGGTTTATATTTCTGTGGAATTGCCCATAACTTGTTGGTTTAGAGTATTAAATAAACAAGGTTTCACTCACCTATAATTTCATTTACATGTAGACTGCATGCAGATTTTTCTCAAGTCAAGCAGCAAACCTCCAAATTGTCACAAAAGTCTAAACTCGATCTTTGCAGTTCATTTAAATTCAAGTTCATGATGAAATGAACCCGTGCCAAGCAACTCATGGGGCAACTAAGTTCCAGATCTAAGTGACCAGTCAAAACTCAGTTCATTGGTTTTCCCGTGCATCACTTGATTTGCTGAATTGAAGTGCGGTCTCAGCAGGTTCGTCATGCAGACTCCGCTGGGCCTGCTGTCCCGGGAGGAAGCCGTGCTGATTCGGTGGTCGGTGGTGAGGCCACTCTTTACCCGGAGTTAATCCTTTCGAGACTAGTTTTTGTAAAATGTAGCTCACAAGACACAACAATTTCCACTCGCCAAGCTGGTGCAGAAGACTCACCCAGCACTCAGTAAGTTGCTGAAAGGGATATAAACATGTAGCTAGCTGCAGAGAAGTAGAAGTTTGAAGCACAAAGTAAATATATCCTCGGCGCGACGAAGGTACAGAAAAAAGGCCAGATTGTGTGGGCGAACGGTGCAAGAAGTCCCGGCCAGAGTACAGCGGCGTGTTTGCACGTAGGTCTACATCATGGTAGTCTGGTTCCCAGGCCAAAATATTCTGACTATTTCTCACGAGTTCTATTTCTGATTATTTGTTTATTGTTGATCGAAATTTTTACACGACTTGCATTTGTACTTTTGTACGTCGCCTAAGACGTCGACTCAATTTAAGAGCGCCCCCTGTTGAGCACTTCGGCATAATTTTGTTGATCTAAAGCGCGCGCCACGTGCATATTAAGTAATTTCAAATTACAGGCAACAACCAGTGTACACAACGCCCCCATTCTCTTGATTTGATTTTGGTTTCGGATATAGCGCCCTCTAACGATCTTATGAGGTGGACAACAAAAAAGCAGTGCTCTCTATCTATTGTGTAGAATGAATTTTGAAGTGAATATTTAATAATAACAAAGATCATGGAACAAAACAAACATTGTGAACTGATTAAAAGTTAATTGGATGATTTTTTTTTAAATTTCATTTTTAAGAAGGCTCAATTTAACATAATAATGCTGACATATTCCACAGAGAAACAAAACAATTGTTTCTATAGATATGTTTGGCTTCTTTTAACACTATTAGACATCTAGTCAGGCAAGGTTTTTCGTTTCTTTTTTTCTCTGAGGTGGAGTTCAAAGACTCTGTTTATTCCAATTCATCTTTGCATATCACAACAAAGAACAGATAAACAAACATAATTAACAAAATAAAGCAAAAAAACAAACAACCTCAAACAAACAGTTAAGAGCTAATGGGAAAAAAATAGAAAACAATTAATATACCAATATATACCCAATAAAACTGGAAACATATCAACAGAAAACGTTAAGGCATAGCATTAATAAGTAAACGAAATTCAAAACAAAAAACAAAAGTTATTTAGCAAATAGAAACATCAAAGGACAATAGACACAGATACACATGCAAAAATTACATCTAGGCGTGTCACCTTTTTCTGTGGTCGATCCCTGTTTGTGTTCTATAAAAAAATGTCACATTTTGTGCTTTTTAAAGATCACCTTTGACCTCATTCACATCCAGCAAGCATTGGAGCTATTTCTGGTATAGCAGCTGCATTGTAGCCATAGACAAACCAAGTTTATAATAAACTTATGACGACTAGAATTAAGCCTAAGAGCCAAATCTTCTTGATATTTCATTGACATTTTCAGATATTTCTTGAGAAAGGTAAACGATGATCGTGAACATTTAGCCCTATAATACCAACATGTTCTTTATCCAGAATGGCTTAAAAAGCACTTTAACAAAAATAAATATTGAGCATTTATCAACGCCAAAATCCGCCTAAAAAGACACTAAATGCGCTTTACAAAATTAAAAAATAAATCATTATTATAATAATTAATTAAGCAACAAAATTGTAATTGTAACGTAACAAGGCGTGAACATATCAATACAAAGAATTAAAATGTCAAAAACAAAAATAGTAAGCAAAAAAGCTTAATAAAGACACAACCCATTAATTTTAACAAAACATGAAAAATGCACTAGAACTAAATCAACGTACACCTTCCCCCTTAATATAGAAAAAAAAAAATGCAATTTTTACAGAAAGGAATCATATAGGGAAAAAATGTAAAAGTATCCACATTAAAACAAGGGAGAAAAACAATCATTTTCCTGTAGTCTGGTTCCCAGACTCCATTTAAGAAGAAACAGAGCAGTTTACATACATTGGGGAATTGTAAGGTCAGGGAACCATTCTAGCTGGCTTGTACCCGTTCATAGGTGTTTAATCGATTGCAAACAAGTGCGATGGTCAACTGGGCCAGTATTTGAAAAAAGCCATTTTTTTCCAACGCTGGTCGGCCGATCAGCGTTGGAAATCAATACAAAAATACCACTTTTCTTGAAAATGACAGTATACCAGGTGCATATGATTTTACAGGATGCTTTACACTGTCATTCACTAACAGTCCAGCAAGGTATTTCAAAATGATTTGGTAGTTTTATTTTTTGATGTTTGCAAATGTTGTATTTTCCCTTTAACATGACGCTGAAGTGCAAGTTTAATGCAGGGCGAGTTCACGTTTAAGGCAGATGGAGTTCCTGGTAACAGGTGGTAAGCAGAACAATATAAATAACTTCAAAATTAAGTAATATTTTGAAATATAAATGCACAATATGATTTTAATTATTAACGACTTCAATGGGCCCAAATTTCAGCATGATGTGATTTTCCATTCAGAAATGAGAGCACAAAACCCTTCAACTCGATTATCTCCAAAGGTTCTGTGTTTTTTTTCTGTAGGCCTGGGCTGCTTACATCCTTTTCCTTGGCACACAACGATTTCAAGATGGCAGCACCCCATGCAGGGGGTCAAGCCAGGTCAACTAATTCCACTTCTCCAGATCAACGCCTCCAGCTTGGGGTGGGGAGACTCAAACGAGGATTACGAGATCACTGCAATCATCAGTCCATTTGCCAGGCCTAAAATAATAACATGTAATATGTTATGAATTATATTTTCAGCTTTGCATTTTTTCGTTGACAATGCATTGGAGAAGTTTTCATGGTCGTTAGAGCCAATAGATCCAGAATTCCAAAATTGTATTGCTGCATTGCTGAGGAAGTGTCCAATTCTTGGTGTTTTTTTTAAATAATGTTGCACGGATTCCAAACGACCCAGGAATTAGTGCTGCATTCCCCACATAAGTTCATGCATGTCAGTGAAATATGACATCCATGGGAGGGTCACATGTGCACCCAGATGCATAAATGTCAGGTGAATATGAATATTAATCGTCCTGATTCATAGCCAATCAGAGTGCTCCATCCAATTTTGGTAGCACGTCCATGCCGTGTGTACAATGGGGTTGCAGATTATTCCAGTTGGTAATTGGAATCAACGTACACACATAGGAGGTCAAGGATGCAGGAATCGTTCCTGTGTGTTATTATACCATGCACTTCACATAACCCCAGGACGTTATGTGGTAGTCAACACCGGGACGTTATGAGGTAGTCAACACCGCTGGTACAGAACGGTATGCCATGGTGCAGGCGGACTTAAACCCGGCCAATTACCGACTTGATTCAAGTCTAGGCTATGAGATTGGCCCATTACCTGAGTGAGTTCTGTAGCTGCATATGGTTCCTTCAATGCTTGACAGCTCCAAGGCAAAGCACATATGTTGCATCCTGGCCATGGCTTCCTGAAATGTTAAGAAAGAAAACCATACATAATCTCAACATCTGTAATCAAAACATCATACTACACAAACAACTTGTGGCAATTCTTGAAAGAGCCTTGGGATGAAATTTGTTTATGAACACATTTTGTGCAACTCTCTACTCCTCTTAAATGTATGAATTATCTATTTGGCTTGTAATTTGCATGGGCCATTCTTGACCCATTTTTGTATTATTTGAAGAATCGGTGAACAGGTGTGTGCAAGCATTGACATGATGCACAAGCACAGGGGGTTGCTAGCTACTATTTCTCTGTTCAGTGCAATCAGTTGAATGAAAACATGCCCCAGATGCAGATTTTGGGCGCAATTCGAAACATGACTCTGCAAAATCAAGATCCCAGTATATTGTTTTTTTGGAATGTACACTTACTAAGCTAAAATGTTTTCAGGTTAATTGTTAAAAATACATCTTCAGATTTTGAGCACTTTTGTTGCTTCAAGCAAAAAAAAAAAGCCTCAATGACAGGAACACCCTTATGACTCTTATGCTTGCCCTTTTTGAGCACCCGTACAGATTTCAAATAGACTGACATCACATATTGATGTTGTGTTACCTGTTAATCAGTCTATGATGTGTAGAGGTGGGCGTGGCTCTCCCCCATCTCAGCATTCATCTCATCTCAGCAATGGACCAATCAGCCTACGGAAGGCACAAACATGAATGAATATTCAAAATAAGTGCTGAATGAACTGAACTGGATGCAATAGAAGAGAAAGCTTTAGAAATGCGAGTTTTTGGAAATTTTGTAACAAAGCACTGCTGATACTGAAAAACTGAAAGAAATAACAAGTTTATAGTTAAATGGTGAATGTAATTTAAATTAAGTATGCAATCGTAGTGTTGTTGAATGCTATATACAGCCTGTCTATTAAAAAAAATGGTACAACTGAAAACAATTTTTTTTTAATATTAAATCTCAACATATTAGTAAGTCGTTTTGAGCATCACATTTAAGAAAAAAGACCAGGCTTTCCAATACTTTTTGTTTCATCTCATTTGCTTTTGTCAATTCAGAGATATCTCCAATTACTGCGGAACACAAAAATCGAGTTTGTGCCACTTTCTGGTTGCAATCTTTTGTGAGCTTCAAGACAGCATGGCACAGTACTCGAAACAACTCTGCCCATGCGTAAAAGTGGTGCAAAATTGATTTTGGTGTATCGCACTAAATTGATTATATCTCTGAATTGACAAAAGCAAATAAGATCAAACAAATACTATTGGAAAGCCCAGTCTTTTTTCTTTAATATTATGCCAAGTAAGAATGACTTATTTTGAAATTTAATATTTAACCAATTTTTTTTCCGATTGTACCTTTTTTTTGAGACAGGCTGTATGCATGTAAATTGTAAAACACCAACAGTAACTAAAATGTAGATAAATATAAAGAAAAGTGGAAAAAAAAACACAACAAAACAAAACTAGATTCCAAAATTAATTACTGTCGGTTCATTATACACCTTTTTTATTTGTTTATTTTTGTCTACACAACAGACTGGAGTATCATGACTAGCAACAAATCAAAGGATATTAAAACAGGTGTCATCTGCAATAAGAGTCAGCTTAGAATAACTGCATCAGGTAATTGACCCTGTGGCTTCTTTATGTTTACCTTTCTGATAAACGTGTCCATAATCTGGCTAATTACAAGCTCTGGACTCTTGGATCCATTAGATATAAAACACAGTCAGCATGCTGTATTTGATTTCACTATGAGCACGTACCAAAGCTCTACATAAGTGGAATCTGGGGACTGCAAATATTACCAGCCCAACACCTTTGGATCCATTTGATATAAAACACTGCATTTGATTTTACTGTGAGCACGTACCAAAGTGCTACGTTATCGGAATTTGAGTACTGGTACTGCAAATATTACCAGCCCAGAACCTTTGGATCCATTTGATATAAAACACTGTATTGATTTTACTATGAGCACGTACCAAAGTGCTACAGAAGTGGAATCTGGGGACTGCAAATGACTCAAAATCATGTGACATGGTGTGGATACAGAGGGGCGTATACATAGAACGCCATCTTTGTTCATTTCAACCATTGCCGTAAGTGACATCAGAATGGGCAGATAGCAGTGGCTCATTTCATGTGTACCTGAAGGTAAGATTTTGTGGGTCTACCTGTAAGTCTGTCTATACATCTGATATAAATCACCAGCATCACATTATCTCATATGAAGTACATGTACGTAATAACTCAGTATTTGCCAATTACAAGTGTATACGTATTTACTGGAAATTCAGGTGGATCCGCCAAACCTGTTAAAATACAGACATGTGGAATACATGAATCTCCTTGAATTCATGACAGAAATAAGTGATGTATTGTTTGTGTACATTTACATGTAGTCTTACACACAAGTGTTGGACCTTTAAGAAGATTCGGCACAGACGTAGCTTAGTGAATCACAAAATAATAATAAAACAACAAAAAATAAAACCAATGTGAAGGTAAATGTTTTTTTTAATGAAATTTCTTCACCCTAAAAGGGCTGGGGGGGAATCCCTCAACATTTTCAGCGATAGCCTCTAAAAAAATTGTTTTCAGGACCCGAGCTGTTATGACTTTAAAGCCCAAGCTTTGCGCATCTTTTGATACCAAAAACATAAAAATCGGACCACAGGCTGCCGCGTTGCGAAAAATTGTCCGGCGCTATGCGCCATGAAAACTGAATTTTCCCATATACATGATGTACACAGAGCAGAATTGCCATTCGTACATATGAATAATTAATTAGCCATAATTCTAAAACCCTTTGACCTATAGTCATGAAATTTCTTGGGTATGTTTAGGAAGAGTTGTTCTATGCATGTACTGAGTTTCAAAATTTTTCGTCACTCGATGGCAGAGCTGAGAGATGGTCAATATAACCCGGCCCTTTCAGGGTTAAAGGAAAGTGGACTTTGAGTCTACGATTTGCAATATGAGCCAGTAAAAGTACTTGAAATATGTTTTTTTCTTCGGTGCAGACAATATTTAGTTGCAGACTCCTGCTCACCTCGACTCAAACCACCCAGCTGACCCAGGCAAGCTCAGAGGTTGAGTGATAAGACGACTGCACTAAACAGGAGGTACTGGGTTCGAGCCCCAACTGAGTATTAAACAGTGCCCTTTTACATCATTGTAACCCCCCCCCCCCCGCCACCCTCCCCATTTGTGTAAAGGGGCCCTTTTTTGTAAACAAGGCCCTTTTTTTTTAAATCAGTGCCTTTTTGGTTACCAGCAGCCATTTACGAGTGCCCTTTTTAAAAATTTCGCGCGACCGTCGGCATTTGTTTGTCATTGAAAACTTTATTACTGAGACCTACTTTTGTTTGACTTGTGAACTTTATTACAACATACTTGAGACGTAGAAAATGTCCTGTAACAGCTGAAAATAATTCTTTAATATTGCATTTTTCAGGACAAAATGTGCTCTTATATGAACAAGGCAACCCTATTACACATTTGTTGTAACTTATTGTTATTTTCTTTTGGAAAAAAACCTAACATCAGGTTTGAATCAAGCATATAGTATGTGAATAAACCTTCAATTTTATGAACACTCTACTTAACAAAAAGTTTTCAACTATAGGCTATGTATCTAACTTATTTCCACCAAATTATCATTTGAAGTTGAAATACATGTAATTCCAAAACCTTTTACTTAATGTGCTTCATTTTCAGGTTAAAGGTCCATCCTATCGCACTAAGCCCAACAGTGAAGATGGCATCTAATGTTACAGCCCAATCAGTGTTGGAGAAGATTAGTGTGGATCATCTGGAATGCTCCATCTGCACCAACCGTTTCAGGCAGCCCAAACTGCTGGACTGTTTGCATACTTTTTGCCTGCAATGCCTCCAAGAGCTCAGACAGAGCCAAGATCCTAGTGGTACAAAGCTGACATGTCCTCTGTGCAGACATGAAACCATGTTGAAAGGGTCTGGGGTTGCTGATCTCCCTAATAATTGTGCATTCAGTGCCCTGGTGGAGGAAGTTACAATGCAGGAAAAGCTACTGGAAGGTCAAGGGTCAGAGATCAAATGTCAAAACTGTAAAGAGGAGAATCAGGCAATTTCAAGATGCATGGATTGCGATCATTTCCTGTGTCAAGAATGTCAAAAGGCTCATGAACGTATGACTGTCATCAATTCGCACAAAATCTATACACTGGCTCAACTTCGATCAGGAGAGATTGTCTACAAGAGTAAACTCAGAGAAGAAATTCCAAAATGTGGCAAGCATCCAGATCAGAATCTCAATGTCTACTGCAATACATGTGAGCAAGTCATATGTCTCATGTGTACTGTTCTAGATCATGAAAAACTAAAACACTCTTGTATTGGCTTACCTGAGGCTTTTGAGAAATGTAAGAAAAAGGTAGAAGAACTTGTTGCAAAAGTTGGTAAAAGCAAAATAGAACTGAACACTACCTTAGAGAAGACTTGCATATCTCGCAAGAAACTTGACATCATGTTTGCAACCACCAAGAAGAAAATCTCAGAAAAAGCTGACCAAGAGGTTGCCAAGACCCGACAAGAAGAGCACAAACTGTTAAAAGAGACTGAAAGAATTTATCAAGAAAGAGTCACAGCATTTGAAGCTGCTCAAGCCAATAACAGGAAAGAGGTGACACAGACAGAGCACAAGCTGGAGGAGGTGAAACAACTCATGAATCAAGCAAGTTGCTGTGAGATTCTTGAACTTCAGCAGAAGCTCTTGCATAACCTCAGTGAATTGACAGGGAAACAGCCACAGCAAGTTCCTGACAAGTTGACCTTCATGGACTTTGAAGAAGGTGAGAGGTCACTTGGGAGACTCATTCTGGAAGAAGAGCAAAAGGCTGCAGAAAGGCAATCACCAAGACCTGGAAGATCATGTGTGAAGGAGAAATGGAAACTCAACACTGATTTCAAGAACTTTGGATCATTAAGACATTCATTTATATCACGAGTTGCAGCACTCCCTGGCAATAAAATGCTTGCACTATCTAATGCATTTCGTAGTGAACATGCACTCTTCACAGTTTCAATTCCCACTAGTCATCAGGAACCATCTCCTATCCCACAAAGGCTACAAATCAATGGCCTCACTGATGATTTAAGGTGTATTGCAGTGAGCAAGGATGACAAGCTCCTTGTTCTAGATGGTCCAGTAGTCAAGGTCTTCAACAAGCAACATCAGCTCCTCCATCAGTTCACACCAGGTAGAGGCTCAGACAGCATACCAACATGCCTTGCAGTGGATGACAGCAATCTGATAGCAGTGGGTTATGAAGACGAGGAGGACATATCTCTACACAACCCAGATGGATCCCTCATCAGGAGACTGATTGGAGGTTATCTGACACTGAACAATCACCGTCTTATCTACACAAACTATGGCAAGAAAAGGTTGGTATGTGTAGACTACTATGGTGCCAGTGTATTCTCAGTAGACATGACCAGGAACATGCAGGGGCCTGAGCACCCTAAAGGTGTGTGCTGTGACAGTGATGGCAGCATCTATGTTGCTGTGGGCAGATATCAAACAGGTGATATTCTGCACTACAGTCCTGATGGCAAGTACATTGAATGCGTGATCAAGGGATGTGGTCATCCACGTGGCATCACATTCACATCAGGTGGTGATCTGGTAGTGGCTGCAGTAGAGTCTGTAAAGGTCTATCACCGAGTGTGAGGACAGATTGATTAAACTGGGGCTATCCAGCGTATCCACCAACCACTTCCATCAGACATTGATCATTGTTATCACTGACAAAGAACTTTAAAGTTCATTCCTTTAAAGGGAATATACATCATTTGCTTTTGCTGTAATTTTCAGAAATGGATGGAATTGGGGGGTTGGAAATATATAGCAGATGTAGTTACACTGACTTTTTGAGGTTTTGGGTTCGAAAATGCTATAAAAACCAAGAAAAACAATCATTTTCCTGTAGTCTGGTTCCCCGACTCCATATAAGAAGAAACAAATCAGTTTACATACATTGGGGAATTGTAAGGTCAGGGAACCAGTCTAGCTGGCTTGTACCCGTTCATAGTTGTGTAATCGATTGCAAACAAGTGCGATCGTCAATTGGGGCCAGTATTAGAAAAAAAGCCATTTTTTTCCAACGCTGGTCGGCCGACCAGGGTTGGATATTGATACAAAAATACCACTTCTCTTGAAAATGACAGTATACCAGGTGCCATGATTTTACAGGATGCTTTACACTGTCATTCACTAACAGTCCAGTAAGGTATTTCAAAATGATTTGGTAGTTTTACTTTTTGATGTTTGCAAATGTTGTATTTTCCCTTTAAATAACATTCCACAATACTGTATATTTGGTATATTTCTAAGGTCTTTGGTCTCTGTATGTGTTGACTCTAATACCTTTAACCACTTCCCTTTTGGAAAATCGTGGACTTCAACACCCAGCCTACTTTCCATAAAATCTTAGATCTGCATGGTGGCCCAATAATGTGAGCAAAGGAATGACCCTTCACATTGTTTGCAAATAGGGCAGAGTGCACATTTTAAAAATATTACAAACGAGAGGGAAAGTATTACCACGAGAGGCAATTCAATTTTCTCAGATTCGTCTCAGTAAATGCAAAGTCAATGCATGATGTGTTTCCAAGTATAAGATATAACCCTACTCCTGTATAACATGTAAACATTTCCTTAATTTTTTTATTCAATTTTTCAATTATTGGAAAAATTGTTGAGATTAAATGAATGAAACTTATTTTGGAATGAGAAAGACTTTGCACTTACATGTACATGAGACAAAAGTAAATACTCAAAAGCAACTGGACGAAATATGTGTGATTTCGAACTAAAGCAATAGTTTAAAAGTAAATCACATGCAATCCCTTGGTTGTCTCTTTCACAGTGCTTTCTGAGTACCTCATTAAATTAATATAGTTTCATTACATTCACAACCAAGTTGAAAATGAAAACCTTGTGCATTCTACTGCAATGATACATGGATGTTTGTACATGTGGTTGGTATGATGGATGTACATTTGTAAATTGAAATATTTTTTTCTGCCTTTCTCATATGTGATTGTTTACATACTACAATAGAAGATGCATTTAGAACATTCTTTGAATTTGGGGTCCAGTTTTTCCTGTCCCTATACGTCTGGCATCTACAATTTTGCAATAGCAGATGCACTCCATAATGTGTGTACTCTTTCTCCAAGAATGCTTCTGTGAATCAAATGACCTACCCAACAAATATTAATTAGTTTGAAGTCATTTGAAATGCCACTTGAATGGCAAATGATAAATTTCAGAGGTTACAGGGACAGGAAAAATGTCCGACTTTGGACCCTTAATGTTAAAAATGACCTACTTGTGAGAGGTTCTGTAACATTACAATAATAGTTTAGTTTATTCCATAAAGGATTGAGGCTTTTGCTTCTTTGAATAAGTATTGGTTTGCTAAATGCTGATAGACCAAGTAGTCTAAATGAAGCAATGAGCATTTGCTTTAATAACAGAGTATCTCTCCAAGAGAACGCAGCTTCCATGACAACAATGGCACTTCAGCCAAGATCCAAAGTCTGTTATTTACCAATCAGCATCTCACATACGTTTCAGCTGCATTTCCCACTGGGCATGTGTGACTCCTAGGGTTATTTGCATACATAATGAGGGCTGCCTATTTTACACCGATGATGCAACTCAAAAAGATTTATTTTTGTAATATTTGTATTTTATCATTTATAGACCACTTAATTTGGGAGCCGTTGTTATTGTATCACTAGTTAGTTCATTCACTGTATATTTTGTCGAAGACATTTTTTAAAACCTTTTCTGAGAACGTAGAAACAGTGATTTCATGAAACAACCGTCTTTTCTGAGGTGTAATTTGTTTACATTTAGGACCATTTTGGTTTTCAACAAAAACATAATTTCGTACATTCATTCTTGTACATAACGGTAGAGGGGATTATCAAGTAATCAGATTTGTGAACACATTTTTGCTTGATGTCTTTAATCTCTTGATTGGCCGCAGTCAAGTACCCACCACACCTATAGATAACTTATAAATATCACACATTCTATCGGAGTGAAACGTACGTGATCTGGAACTTTCCAAAGGTACCAGCGGCGTAACTAGGGTTAAGCTTCTAGGGGGCACCTGGGGGTTCACCAATTTTTTTTGAAAGGGGGGGGGGGCAAGGAAGGTAACATATACATTTGTTGTGAGCAATTCAAGATTTCAAATAGAATGGGAGGGGGGGGGGAGAGACACATGCCCCATAGTTACACCTTTGAAAGGTACACAGAAATATGGAATTCTAACATCATATCCGGTTTAACAGTCCCTTAACATATTTACAATTAAAACTAGTTACGAACCAATAAAAGGTTTGAATGGTATCAACCCCATTTAATTGCCTAATATTGCAGTCCACTCTTTTCTGAATAAATTGAAATACAAAATGGTTTTGTAGGAATGAAGCCTCAACACTAGTCTGAGTATCACCCGTTGTATCACCCTCTCTGTCTCTGGTCAAACGTCTGATATACCTAAGCATGCAAATTAATGCGACCCCGCGCGCCAGCCATGAGGTGACATGACATCATTTCATTCCTTAATCTGGACTTAGCTGTTGATTGGTCAATTTTGATGCCATGTTTTTGTAATACAACAACGGACACAGATATCTAATAAAACCTGACATTGGCTTTCAAAACTGTAAACATACAGAAACGCTGACCGTGGGTGAAACTTCAATGCGCAAGAGGGGATTCTCATTACGTCTGTTATTCAAAATACTACATGATGATAAATCAAAGTCACAGGATGTTTGGGCATCGTGTAACGTATCGATACAGTCCGCTTGACATAGGCTATTTTTGCTAACATAATTTCAAATTATGTAAAGGTTCTTACCTGCCATATAATTGGAATTATATGAGGCCGAGGAGGAGAGACTCACCGTGTATTATTGTCCCTGGTAATACGGTTTGCACCACCCTTTGAAGAAAATGGATCCTTCCTTCATTCATAAAAATGCAAATTAGCCCTAGCACGCTGGGTATAAAGCCCCCAAGAAACCATTGAAGCATGTCTCTTTGTAGATCTAAGGTACTGGTCCTGGCTGAGGACTCAAGATGGGTGGGAGGCTGAAGAGAACTGAGGCACCGAGGGAGGGAGGTGAGTCTCTCCTCCTGGGCCTCATATAATTCCAATTATATGGTAGGTAAGAACCCTTACATAATTTGAAATTATATTTCGTCCTCGTCGTCGAGACTCACCGTGTATATTTCACAGCTAAGCCGAAGACAGGACTCCTCTTCCATATTCCTCTGAACATGGTACATCTTGCTTGTAAAACTTTCCAAAGGTGTTCACCGATGACCAGTCTGCTGTCAGTAAAATCTGAGCAGTAGAAAATCCTACTCTTGCTGCAGCAGATGTAGACGCAGCCCGAGTAGAATGTGCTTTATAATGTGAGACATCTATTCCTGCCGATGCCATCACTATTTTCAGCCATCTTGCAATAGTAGATGAAACTACTGGATGATGAGGTTTCCCGAATGATAGAAACAGCCTTGTAAAGCGCTGATTATTTAGGCATCTAAGCAATCGTGTACGATGAATATACACCTCCAACGTTGAAAAAAAACACATAGTTTTCGATCTGCTGGATAACGGGCCAAAACAACACTTGGAACTGGCCTATGTGCTGAGGAACATTTAGACTGGCTGACTGGTGCAAATTCAAATGCTGTCCTGGACTTCTTCATGTGATGTAAATCCAGAGCAATTAATGATGAGCAACGCCCTGCTGTCACGAGAGCGACCAGCATGACCAATTTGAGCGTCAGAAGCCTCAAACTGAGCTTCCTGTTTGATGAGAGTGAACCAAGGTAACGGAGAACTTTCCCAACATCCCAAGTAAATGAATACCTAGGTTTCGGTGGTCGAATATTAAAAATACCTTTAAAAAGCCTTGTCATTAAAGGATGTCCAATAGGGACATCATCCACCTGAACATGGGCTGATGAAATAGCAGACCTGTAGACATTAATTGTCCTATATTGTAGCCCATCTTCCAACAATGCATGGAGAAACTCCAACACTTCTGCTAAAGGTGCTTGAACTGGATCCAAGTGTCGTTGATGACACCAGCGACTCCAGCGATTCCATGCTGAGTCAAATTGAGCATTTGTTCCTTTTCTCCATGATGCCATGATAACTGAGGACACCTTCTGCGAAAGTCCTCTTGCTGCGAGTGATTTCCCGATAGCACCCAGGCGGCCAGCTGCATCACCTTGTGCATGGGGTGTTGTTGATGATTGTGACATAATTGAAGGAGATCTGGGCGCTGTGGTAACAGTAATGGTGTTTTTACTGTCAGTTTTAACATTAGTGGATACCACGGTTGTGTTTTCCAAACTGGTGCGATTAGCAGAACTGTGGCTTCTTCTACTTGAATTTTCTGAAGGCACCTTGAGAGCAGACTGAAGGGAGGAAACAGATACCCTGCCATGTTGCACCAGTTGATGGTGAACGCGTCCACTTGCCATGCTTGTGGATCTGGGTGCCATGATATGAATCTTGGAACCTGTCTGTTGAGCCGTAATGCAAACAGATCGATCGACGGTTGAAATTTCATCTTTTCTACCACTGCTCTGTAAATTTCGGGGAGAAGATGCCACTCTGTGCGGTCGTTAAGTTGCGCGACAATTCGTCTGCTATGACATTTTGTGCTCCTGGGAGATATTCTACTGACAATGTTATTTGTCTGTGTAGACACCATGTCCATATCTTCACTGCAAGGGATGACAATTCTGGCGAATGAGTCCCCCCTTTGTGGCTGATGTATGACATTACTGTCATGTTGTCCACCTGTAGTCGGATGTGTAGGTTGCGTTGATGCTACACCAATGCCCGAAGGGCGTAGTATATGCTATGATTTTAAGCCTCGCCCTTTTTGAGCAACGATAGACTGATTCAAAACCACATCATTGCTGAACATACCTGTTCATCAGTCTGTGATGTGTAGAGGTGGGCGTGGCTCTCCCCAATCTCAGCATTCATCTCAGCAATGGACCAATCAGCCTATGGAGGGCACAAAATATGAATGAATATTCAAAATTAGTGCCGAATGAAATGAACCCCAGTTTAGTAGAAGAGAAAGCTTTAGAAATGTGAGTTTTGGAAATTTAAAGCACTGCTGATGCTGAAAAACTGAAAATATGACAAGTTTGTTGTTATGGTGAAAGCAAGCGTAGTGCTGTTGAATGCTATACATGCATGTAAATTGTAAAACACTAACTGCAGAGTAACTAAAATGTAGATGAATATAAAGAAAGTGAAAAAAAAAACAACAAACCAAAACTAGGTTCCAAAACTAATTACAGTCGGTTCATTGTGTACCTCTTTTTTTATTTGTTTATTTTTGTCTACACAACAGACTTGAGTATCCTGACTGGAGACAAATCAAAGGATATTAAAACAGGTGTCATCTGCAATAACAGTCAGTTTAGGTCTGCATCAGGTAATTGACCCTGTGGCTTCTTTATGTTTACCTTTCTGATAAACCTGTCCGTAATCTTGCTAATTACAAGCTCTTAGATATAAAACACAGTGAGCATGCTGTATTTGATTTTGCTATGAGCATGTACCAAAGCTCTACATTAGTGGAATCTGGGGACTGCAAATATTACCAGCCCAGAACCTTTGGATCCATTTGAGATAAAACACTGCATTTGATTTTACTATGAGCACGTACCAAAGTTCTACGTTATCGGAATTGGGGTCCTGGTACTGCAAATATTACCAGCCCAACACCTTTGGATCCATTAGATATAAAACACTGCATTTGATATTACTATGAGCATGTACCAAAGCACTAAAAAAGAGGGATCTGGGGACTGCAAATGACTGTATTCAAAATCAGGTGACATGGTCTGTGTTGATACAGAGGGGCGTATACATAGATCGCCATCTTTGTTCATTTCAACCAGCATATAAGCCGTTTTAGTGTAAGCGACATCAGAATTGGCACAGCAGTGGCTAATTGTATGAATCCATAAGGTAGGGTTTTAAGTTGGTTTATGTGTAAGTCTGTCTTAACAATGGAACTATTAAGCAAACAATTGATTTACATCGCTAACGACACAAAAATATGTATTGGAAATTAAGGCGGATCTGTAATGTAAAACATGTCAGAATTAATGCTACAGTAGAATATGTGAATTTAGTAATTGTATTCATGACAGAAAAAAACAAGTGACAGCTCCTTGTTTGTACTTAGTTTTACAAAAATAATCTTGATGATTTGGCACAAATGCTCCTTACTGATTAAAACAAATATCAAAACCGATGTAAGGATGAGTTTTCATTTAACAAAATAGTACACCTTTCTTTATCAATGTGGACTTGTTCCGGCAATTAAGTGTACGCTTTAAAATACAGGCAAATTATAATACCTAAAACATTGTTTCATGTTATGTGAACCGTCTGTTTTAATCTGCTTCATTCAGAGCTGTAGCTATGTCTTCATATTCAAGTCAATCACAAGTCATATTTGTAAGGGCAACTCACAAACTAGTTGAACCATGCCAAAGACATTCTTCGTCACTGAAAACCTGTTACTTGTCAGTGTCACAAACGTCAATATATTTGAGAAATTAATTATTTTGTGGGATCTATTTGATTATGATTGTGATTGTATAAGTTTGGTCCTTATAATTGGATAAGAGTCCTTGTTATTGTTGTATAAGATTATTGTTTATGATTATATGAAATTTGGTGAAGAAGTGTTAAAATCATGGTCGTTTAATACATGTAATGAAACTCACTTTAAACTACAAATTTAATGGTTGATTTGACACTAGTTGCCACTTTAAACCATGTGCATTCGCGTGTTGAGATATCTTTTGTCAACTACCACACGGGGAAAGGTTTACTTGCTTGGGTGTAATACAAAGAACTCTGTTCCTTATTTGGTTTAAACATGCAAATTGCTCAGGTGAACCCCACATTTGTAGAATGTCATTTGAAGAATGGTTATAGGATTTAAGAGCTGCAATGCTGTTGGTCTGTTAGGATCGGGTGGTTAATCCCAACAAATATGTTTGGAGTGGTATAAAATGAAATGTTTGGAGTGATGCGTCACTTAGTAGCTTACTCACCGGCTCGAGGACACGGGGGTATTGAGGCCCTTGTTTTGCTCTCCAGTTTGGGGAAGGCCGACGGATAGGCGCTCAAATTTGTGTATTGCCGGCCTGATGCCGATGAATTTTGAAGACGCCCGTTTGGCAATGGGTTTGCCGAGTTCGGGGGGCTACTAAGTCACTTACCTCAAAAGCCAGATTTATTCTGTAAGTATTCATGTCATGCCTGTATCATTATTTGAAACTTGAGACAGCAATTTTTGAACTGTAATAGGGCCATGCTAAGGACACAAGTTACTGGTATTTATTTTGTATTAGAATAACTGAGTGAAGCATGAGATTATGATGGGTTTCTGTTTAAAATGTTTGGGAAAGAAAACCTGTGTGAAGTAGAATAAAATTATTTAGAGGTAATATTGATAATTGAATTTCAGGGCTTTTTTGGGTTGGAACGGGGACACGCTTTTTCACCTGAATGTTCCATCGATGAGCTACCGGGAGCGCCGCGCCGACGACCAGAATCCTGTGGACTGGACGTCACCCACTGGAGGCCGTCGACACCCGTAACCCGATGTCTCTGTTCGTGTCCGTGCCGGTATTCTTATGTTGGTGGTGGGGATTTATATTGTAATTAAATGTCAATTGTAAATATTGTAATTTATTTTGATTAAGTTAGTTGGTTGTATTAAATTTCTTTATTTCCATACAATTGGTCAAGTGTCTCGCATTACTTTTGTTGGTGAAGTTCATTTTCCATGGTTTCTTTTACACTGTATCACCCTCACAATTGTCCCGATTATGGTGGACCTTGTGACATTGGGGGCTTGTCCGGGAAACGTCCTTCCCGTTAAAAAGGGACACCGATACAGTTATTAGGAATCTGCGGGAAGTGTTCAAGCTCTGACAAAGGTGGCTTGACTTAACCAGTCTTTCATTTTGCATAGGTTGATTGGATATTGTGATTTTGTTAAGGATCTCTCTATAGTGTAGGACTTTGTAAACCATGGAACAATTTGAAGACTTTTTAATAGCAGGTCGTAAGATAGGTTTAGAAGGAAAGGACTTGGTTGTATTTGCAGAAAAACGAGAGGCAACTTATAAAGAACAAGTTCAACGTGATGAAAGGCAGCAAGAGAGGGAACATCTAAAACAAATGAAGGAGTATGAACTCCAAATTGCAGAACAACAAAGTAACTTAGCTGGTACTGCCGTGACTATAAGCACAGGTCAGATTAGGAATGTAAATAAACCTAAACTTCCTCCTTTTCAAGATCGAAAGGATGATTTAGATGCATACATAAAGCGCTTTGAAAGATTTGCTCAGGCTGTTGATTGGCCAGAACAACAATGGGCCACAATTCTCAGTACACAATTGACTGGTAGGGCTCTAGAATTGTATTCACGATTACCTCCAGATAAGGCTAGTGATTATCAAGAGTTGAAGAAAGCACTTCTTCATAGGTATGATTATACTGAGGAAGGGTTTCGCCTTAAGTTTAGGACAGCTAAAAGAGAGGAAGGAGAGACATACAGTCAGTTTGCTCAACGTATGGCTGGGTATTTGGATAGATGGACAGAGTTAGTTGAGGTTAAAGATTACGAGACCTTGAAGGATTTGTTAGTAAGAGAGCAAATGTTGTTAGCTTGTCCAAAAGACTTAGTCGTCTTCTTAAGAGAAAGGAAGCCCACGAGTGTAAAAGATATGACTGGATATGCAGATCAGTATGCCCTAGCTCATGATAGTAATAGGAATGTAGAAAGACAGAAAACGCCATTTAGGAGACCTCAGGTAGAAACAAAAGGTAGCAATCCTCATTCGCCTGTAGACCCCAAGACTACTGTAGACAATGCAGTTAGATGTTTTGTTTGTGGAGGAAAAGGACACATTGCAAGGTTCTGTAGGAATAGGTATAAGACGCAAGGTGCGTTTAACAAAGACAAAGCTGCTGGAGTAGAGGTTAGTGAGGCAAATGCTAATGCCAATGGTAGGCCTACTGTAAGTCAACCGTTAGGTGCATGTGTCCAAGTTAGCCCTTGTCAACATGTTACATCATCTGGTGGAAAACATGTCAAATTAGCTTGTGGAGGTGAACTTCCTATTGTAAGTGCTGCATGTTCATTAGGAGGAAAAATGCCAGTAGTTCAGGGAATGGTAGGAGATCAGAGAGTTGAAGTATTGCGAGATACTGGTTGTAGTACTACTGTGGTACAACGCAGTTTAGTTAAGGAAAGTCAGTTTTTGCCAGAAGAGAGACACTGTGTTTTGATAGATGGGACTGTTAGAAAATTTCCAGCAGCAGAGATACAAATAGATACACCCTACTACCAAGGCACCATTGTAGCTTTGTGCATAGATAAACCCTTGTACGGTTTAGTGTTAGGCAATATCTCAGGTGTCAGGAAACCTGAAGATCCAGATCCAAATTGGCAGTTCCCATTAGATAAAGATAACGCCATAAGGCATGCAAAAGACAAAGAAACAGAAATTGGTGCGGTAGAGACGAGAAGTCAAAAGGAAAAGAAAAATAAACCTTTCTCCTCACTTAAAGTACATGATATTCAAAACATTGCAAGTAGTAAGGAGTTTGCCAAGGCTCAGAAAGATGATGTCTCACTTGAAAAAATTTGGAAATTTGCTGAAGAAGGTTCAGTCCGAAAGACAGGAATTGCAAATGAGATCAAATTTGTAAAGAAGAAGGACATGTTGGTCAGAGAATTCACATCACCCAATGTTGAGAAGGGAAGACTCTTTAAGCAACTAGTAGTACCTAGTAAGTATAGGGAACAAGTGATGAAAGTAGCTCATGATTCAGTGATGTCTGGACACTTAGGTGCAAAGAAAACAAGTGATAGAGTGTTAGCTAATTTTTATTGGCCAGGTTTGCTTGATGACATCAAACGATATTGTGCATCTTGTGACATTTGTCAACGAACTATCGCAAAAGGAAAAGTAGCTAGAGTTCCGCTTGATGACATGCCGTTGATAGATACGCCATTTCGTAGAATAGCAGTTGATATTGTAGGACCGATTCAACCTGTAACAGACAAAGGTAGTCGATATATCTTAACAGTTGTAGACTATGCTACACGGTACCCAGAGGCAGTTGCACTTCCAAAAATTGAAGCAGAACGTGTAGCCGAGGCGTTACTTACAATTTTCTCTCGAGTTGGGGTACCACAAGAAATTCTGACTGACTTAGGTACACAATTTACAGCTGAAGTAATGAAAGAAGTTAGTAGATTAATTTCCATGAAACAGCTTCACACAACTCCGTATCACCCAATATGCAATGGTCTTTGTGAGAGATTTAATGGTACATTGAAACGCATGTTACGCCGCATGTGTGTAGAGCGTCCAAAGGACTGGGATAGGTATCTTCCCGCACTTTTGTTCTCGTATAGAGAAGCGCCACAAGAAAGCCTAGGGTTTTCCCCTTTCGAATTACTATATGGACGTACAGTTAGGGGTCCCCTCGCCATACTAAGAGAACTTTGGTCAAAGGAAAATGATGAAGAGGAAGTTAAGACCACATATGAGTATGTTGTAGAGTTAAGAAATAGGCTAGAAAGAACTTGTCAGTTAGCCCAGGATGAACTTGCTAAGTCAGCCAAGAGATACAAGAAGTATTACGATGTGCGAACTAGGGACAGAAAGTTCACTAAAGGTGATAAAGTGCTAGTGCTTTTGCCTACTGATTCAAACAAATTGTTAGTGCAATGGCAAGGCCCGTTTGAAGTGACTAAAAAGGTTGGCAAGAATGATTATGTGATAGACAAACAGGGAAAGGACAAGATTTATCATGCGAATTTGTTGAAGAAATATGTAGAGAGACAGAATGATGAAATAACACATGCAAGTGCTTGCCTAGAAAATGTAGGTGCAGGTATACTAAATGATCATGACTGTGAAGTATTAGATGAAGTTGAATTCCCCCCTGTGAAACCAAAAGAAACTGTGCAGAATGTTCATATCAGTGACAAATGTGATAAGAATGAAGTAGGTCAGGTTAAAGAACTGTTGGATGAATTCCATGATGTATTAACTGATGTGCCAGGGAAAACGAATCTTGTAGAGTACACTATGAAACTTACTACATCAGACCCAGTGCAATCCAAACCATACGCTGTACCTCATGCTAGAAGAGATTCATTGAAACATGAAATTGATGAAATGTTGCAAATGAGAGTGATTGAAAAATCCACTTCACCATATGCATCTCCTATTGTTCTTGTACCAAAAAGTGATGGATCATTGAGATTCTGCATAGATTACAGAAAATTAAATTCTGTCACAATATTCGACCCAGAGCCAATCCCGAACATTGAGGATTTATTTTCGAAGATATCGAAGGGTACATGGTTCACAAAACTCGATCTATCAAAGGGGTATTGGCAAATCCCAATAAAAGAGAGTGATAGAGATAAGACAGCATTTATTACATCTGAAGGAGGTCTTTTCCAATTCACTGTATTGCCGTTTGGCATGGTCAATGCTCCTGCGGTTTTCACCCGTATGATGCGTTTGTTGTTGGAGGGTTTTGACAATGTGATCAATTACATAGATGACTGTTTGATATTTTCAGACACATTTGAAAACCACTTGAAAGATGTTCAGTTGGTGTTAGAACGCTTGCGTGAAGTTGGCTTAACAGCAAGACCAAGTAAATGCTTTGTTGCGTACACTTCACTAGAATTTCTAGGCCATGTTGTAGGAGAGGGAGTGTTGAAGCCAGTGCCTGCTAAAGTTGAAGCAATTATGAAAGCTGAGAGACCACACACTAAGAAAGAAGTACGGTCATTTTTGGGTTTAGTAGGATATTATTCTAGATTCATCCCAAACTTCTCTGCAATTGCAGCACCGATATCTGACTTGGTGAAGAAAGGCAAATCTAATCGAGTAGAATGGAATGAAGCACAGGAACATGCTTTTGTAACCCTGAAGACAAGATTGGCAACATCACCAATCTTACATTTGCCAAATCCCGAGTTGACCTATATTCTGAGGACTGATGCCTCCGATAAAGGAATCGGGGCGGTGTTGATGCAAGAAATTGAGGGGGAAAATTTCCCCGTCTGTTATGCAAGCAAAAAATTGTTAGCCAGGGAACAAGCATACTCCGTGATCGAGCGGGAATGTCTCGCTCTAGTTTGGGCGGTGAAAAAGTTCTATGTATACTTATTTGGAACACAGTTTATTCTAGAAACTGATCACCATCCACTGGC